>NC_087155.1:3461691-3556691 GCF_035594125.1 Scylla paramamosain
CTACCAACCTGACTGACCCTGACAACTCCAAAGACCACCACCCACCTGGGAAGCACGGGAGGTGAGTGTGCAGCACCTTCCTTCCCTCCCCAGTCTCACAGTTTGACTTTGACCACCAATCTGACTCATTTTACCAACTCCAAAGAGCAACTCCAACTTTACAGACCACCACCACCACCACTCCTCTGATCTTGGCAAGGTGAGTGCGTAGCACTTCCCTTGACTGACCCTGACTGATTGACCTTGGCAACTCCAAAAACAACCAACCTGACTGACTTACAGATATGTAATCACCAAACTGACTGGCCCTGGGGAGCATGGGAGGTGAGTGTGCAGCTACTCCCTACCCTTCTCAGTCTCCCAGTTTGACTTGACTCATCTTGGCAACTTCAAAGAGCAACTCCAAAATGTACAGACCACCAGTACCTCCTACTCTGACCCACTCTGACCCTGATCCCTACATCCTACCCTATCCTGGCAAGGTGAGTGCGAAGCACTTCCCTACCACCAGCCTGACTGACAGTGACAACTCTAAAAACAACCAACCTGACTGACTTACAAATCTTACTGTAATCTGGCAACAGACCACCAAACTGACTGACCCTGGGGAGCATGGTAGGTGAGTGTGCAGCACCTCTCTACCCTTCCCAGTCTCACAGTTTGACTTCCACCACCAATCTGACTCATCCTACCAACTCCAAATGTACAGACCACCACCAGGTGTGCAGCACCTCACTACCCTTCCCAGTTCCACCAACCTGACTTGAATTATGACTGGGAAGCAAGGGAGGTGAGTGTGCAGTACCTCCTACTTTCCCCAATCTGACTATCTCATCACCAACCAACTCAGACCACCAAACTGACTGTCTTAGAAGAAGAAGAACAGAAAGCAACTCCATCAGAGGAAGAAGAAGCAGCAGCACCAGCAGCATTACCGCCATCAGAGGAAGAAAACAAAAAAAAAAAGCAGAGAAAAAGAACTACCATCACTGCTATCATAGGAAGAAGCAGCAGCGTCACCGCCATCAGAGGAAGAAACATATATATGTAAACTACGACTGGTCAAATCTGTGGCGCCAGGCAAAGTTCGACCTGTGATGGGCTGTGTTTAGAGAGGGAAAAAAAGTTCCAGGGGTTCATGAGAGGAAAGTACGCTAACTCAGTAAGGAGACCATTTGGGATATGTTGATTTTGGTGGTGTTTTGATAACAAAATATTCCTTTTAAAAGTATTTTAGTATATAGGTACTAGTGGTTGGTAACTTCGTGATCTGTAAATGTTGTATAGAAACGCGTTTCACGAGTTTCCAATTACAATCAGGATCATTTACTTTATTTCAACTTATATTCAATTCCTTCATAGTGTATGACGGTAATACATAACTTCAAAACAATATGTTATGCAAGAATCCTCTTGAAATTTAGAGCACATTTTGTACTATTTTTCTGTTACAGTTTTGTGTACGTGCAATTTTTTTTTTTTTTTTATCATAGGAAATTAAAATTTCTCTGCTAATGTAAATAGTACATGTTATAAACATTAAAACATGCACAACACCCACGACTCTGGGTATTGCAAATGTTTAAACTTTTTGTATTTACAAACCCATTTATTGTAATGTGATATATATATATATATATATATATATATATATATATATATATATATATATATATATATATATATATATATATATATATATATATATATATATATATATATATATATGTAATGGTGTTTGTTTGTTTTATTTTGTTGCAGCTGTCGTGCATATTTAACATTCACAGCATTTCAAGTGTGTTCTATTTTCAGTGTTGTTTTCCATGTATCCATGTGTTCTTGCTTGGAGGAATTTGACACGTTTTATTTATGACATTTCGTGTTTTTCTTCAGTATTTATTGTTTCCTTTTTTGTTCATGTGTATGCTGTAACTCATGAAGTAAAGGATTTCTGGTGGTTCTGTTTATGATGCTTAATTTTTAGCTCTTTTTAGAATAGTCAAGCTGCATCACTTTCTTATGTGGATGTTTTGATATTTTCAGGAAAGGATGGCAGGTGGTGCCGCGGTGAACACTCCCAACACGTGCAGGAGGAAAGTGAGTACCTGCTTCATTACATCATGTGCGCTCTGTTTTGGAACTCGCTGTTAAACTTTTTTTTTCCATGTCAACCGAAACCTGTCACTGTTGCCTGCCTTTCTCCTGTCAGCTTCCCACGAATCTATGAAGGAATGAAAGGATGTGCTTCCGTGGTATCGTGTCAGGAAGGATTAGTTTAAACCTTTTTCCTAAGCGTTGTTTTTGTCTCCCATTTTTCTGCCTTCCTAGGATATATATATGAAAGAAAAAAAAAATGTAGATTTAGTCTATAATGTTCATTGGAACATCTTACAGGGAAAAATGTTCTTTAAGGATTAACCGAGAATCTTTTTCAAAACTATAATTTTTGTATTCCAGTCTTCGTGTGCTTATTTTAGTGTATGCATAGAGAAAAGAAGGATACGAAATTATATAGTTTCTATAATAGTATCATCTTATTGGTATCATTATTTACTTAGAGATTCAGTTGAAAGCTAACAATTAGCTGACATTTTTGCGTTCGTTTTTTTTTTTTTCTTATATATATATATATATATATATATATATATATATATATATATATATATATATATATATATATATATATATATATATATATATATATATATATATATATATATATATATATATATATATATATATATATATATATATCTTTTGTATGTACGAATATATGAGTGAAGAAAGGAAAGATGCAATTACAAAAAACTTTCACAATAACAGGAATATTCACTTGAGGACTTTTTTAGGTAACAAATATCACATTTTCTAATTTTTATGTCTATTTATCCTTTGCTGTGTTTTACCGATATGTAGATTAATAATATTTTGCATGTTATGATAAAGTGTCCTTGAAAACTATTACTGTAACACATTTCATTTAGTGTAAATTTGGTTTCCACGTAAAAAAAATAAAATAATAAAAAAAAAACTTTCTATGGAGAAAAGATATTTACATTTTCTTTGTTCAAAGGGGAGTTTTCGGAACTAAACCGCTAGATGTCGTTGCTGCTCATCTAACTGTAGGAAAGAGAGCTAAAATATTGTTGTAGTAAATTCCCAGGTGTGTAAAGATGCATAGAACATTGATCATCACGATACTATTGAAATGATGTATCGACTCTTCAATATCCGGTATGGATAATATTGAGAGAATGTGATCAATTTAATTATTATTTTTGTGTGATTATCGAGTAAACTGCAAGCATTATCTTAAATAAAGCATATTACAAGTATAAAAACTATTGATTTGGACAATGAAAAAAATAAAAAATCACACTGTACTATATAGTATGACACAACCTACTCAGTAACATCGTGATATATGGCTCTATTTTCTTTTTTTTTTTTTTTTTTTGTGGGAATTTTAGCATCCCCTTCACGAAGCGAGCGACAAGGCAAAGTAATCGAGAACCAAAAGAAACATCTTTCAGGCGATCTCTCATCTGCTGTAGTGTCCAGCTACCGTAACCCATTGCTTAAGGCGTTGTGGAGATGGGCACCGCAGCAACATTCAACTTCTTGTCCAACAACGTGTTTCTTAAGTTCAACCAGGGCGGCCGAGTCAGGCGTTTGTTTTGGTTAGAGATACAGCATCACCAGGACACTCGAGTTGCCATTTTTTTTATTAAAATTGCCGTTTCCATAAACTAGGAAGGAGATCTATGTAATTTGGACTTTTGATTGTCACAGACATATTGCCTTTATGTTTACTGTCGTCTAGATTAAGACGTTTCCAATCAAGAGTGTATTCATTTGGAAATCTTAAGACGACCAAATAAATCTAAATGCCGATTCACTAGAAAATCAACTTATATACATTTGTTCATGAAAAGAGTTTAATTTTACTTGTGTTACTACTTAGAAGGGATTACGTAGAAAAATATATTATTTAAGCCCATTGCATCTTCATGTAAATAGAATAACACTGTAGGTATATCTGATATTGCTTGTATGTGAGAGAAGAGTTTGTGTTTGTGCTGCCACCTGGTGACAACCACTAGTTCTGAAAACTCCCCATTGGTATTGATATTATTTTTAACTCTGATTTCAGAACATACATAAGAACATAAGAAATAATAGAAGCTGCAAGAAGCGACTAGGCTTACATGTGGCAGTCCCTGTATGAAATATACCTACCTATTTCCACCAATTATCCCCATCCATAAACCTGTCTAATCTTCTCTTAAAGCTCTCTAATGTCCTAGCACTAACAACATGATTACTGAGTCCGTTCTACTCATCTACCACTCTATTTGAAAACCAATTTTTTCCTATCTCCTTCCTAAACCTAGATTTTTCAAGCTTGAACCCGTTATTTCTTGTTCTACCCTGGTTGCTGATCCTAAAAATTTTGCTTACATCCCCCTTGTTATAACCCTTATACCACTTAAAGACTTCTATCAAGTCCCCTCTTAACCTACGTCTCTCTAAAGAATGTAAATTTAACAGCTTCAGCCTCGCCTCGTAAGGAATACTCCTCGTCCCCTGTATCCTTTTAGTCATTCTCCTCTGTACTGATTCTAATAGACCTATAACTTTTCTGTAATGTTGGGACCAAAACTGCACAGCGTAGTCTAGATGAGGCCTGACCAGCGCCAAGTATAACTTTAATATTACTTCCGGCCTTCTACTTTTAACACTCCTTAAATTGAACCCTAGTACCCTATTTGCCCTGTTTCTGGCCTCTATGCATTGTTTTTCCTAGACGGAGTTCAGAGATAACTATAACTCCTAAATCTTTGTCGTACCCTGTACCTACCAGAGTTTGGTTGTTTAATGTGTACCTACTGTGTGGGTTTCCTCTACCTACGCTAAGTACTTTGCATTTATCGATATTAAACTGCATTTGCCATCTGTCCATCCATTCATTCATCCTATCTAAATCTGTCTGCAAGGCGATGGCATCCGATTCTGCCCTAATTAATCTACCTATCTTTGTGTCATCCGCAAATTTACTAACATCACTACTAATTCCACTATCTAGGTCATTGATATATATTAGAAATAACAATGGCCCTAATACTGATCCCTGTGGCACCCCACTAATTACATGACCCCACTCGAATTTCGAGCCGTTTATTACAACTCTTTGTCACCTGTCACTAAGCCATGACCCTATCCAGCCTAACACCTTCCCATCTATCCCGTGTGCCCTAACCTTTCTCAGGAGCCTTTGATGGGGTACCTTGTCAAATGCTTTACTAAAGTCCAGATATAAAATATCATAACTATCACCATTATCTACTGCCTCGTAAACTTTACTGTAAAAACTCAACAAGTTTGTCAGGCAAGACTTCCCCTTCGTGAAGCCATGCTGTGACTGATTTATCAAGTTATGTTTGTCTAAATGTTCCCTAATGTTCCTCTCTATTATTGACTCTAATATTTTACCTACAACTGAAGTTAATTAAGCTGATAGGTCTATAGTTAGACGCTAAAGTTTTATCTCCTTTCTTAGAGATGGGTACTACATTAGCCTGCCTCCACATTACTGGTACCTCACCCGACTCCAGTGATTTCCTAAAGACAGAAACTAACGGCTTACGAATAATCTCTTTGCATTCCTTAATTACTCTGGGATATATTTCATCTGTTCCTGGTGTCTTGAACTTTTTTAGCCTATCTATCTCCTGTTGCACTATCTCCCTATTTATGGAAATATGTCAGCTTCTCATTCTCATCTGCTCTAAACATCTGTTCACTATTTGGCATATCCTGCATGTTTTCCTGGGTGAAGACAGTTAAAAAAAAACTAATTCAGAATTTTACTAATCTCCCCAGAACTAACCAGCTCCTCATCTGCTGCCTTTAATGGACCTATAGTATCCTTATTCTTCGTCCTGTATACCTGATAAAATCCCTTGGGGTCCGTCTTCGCCTTACTGGCTACCTTTAATTCATAATTGCCCTTAGCTTTCCTCGTTATCTTCCTGACTCTTCTAACTAATTCATTATATTGTGACCTTACAACTTCTTCACCTGCCCTTAATCTCTTATACATACTTCTCTTACGCCCTATATAATGCTTTAACCTAGCAGTCATCCACTTAGAGTCATTTTTCTGTGATCTTATTGCCCTATACAGGATATTTGCTAACTGACCTGTATGAACTTTATCTGTGAAATATTTATACAATTCATCTACATTTACCTCACCTAATCCCCTCATCTCGGCCCCTACCATCCTCTCCACTCCCTCATCTACTCGCCTCGACCTCACCTCTTTCATTTCAGCATGACCTGACATTCCAACATACTCACACCCATCTCCCCCTTCCTCTTTCCTCCGCCCCTTCCGGACACATCTTCCCTCCTCTTGTCCTACACCCTCACGCCTCACCTCACCTCTCTTATCCTGCCTTACATCTTGTCATGTAATTAGTGTCTCTGAACTCCGTCCCTGACCAGACCGGGAAGAATTACCACCATGATATTTGTGACCTAACCTAAGGCAATTTTTTTTAGCGTCATAACCTTTGTTGCAGCTTTATTCAAGTAAAATCAAAGAGAGGAAAGCTTGTATTCTTCTGTGAGGTGTTCTTATCTGTCTCTGTGTGTGTTGATTGTCGCCTTGAAAAGTCAAGGTGACGTGGGCCTTGATGATTAGAGCAAACCCACACTATTTGTCTCCCTTTTTTTTTAGAGGCTCGTCGTTGTAGATTTCTGAAAATATTAGTTTTATCACGTTTTTTTTTTTTCTTCATCACCATATGAAAGAAAATTTATCATTTTCTTTATCATTTAGTAACGTATTAAATACCTTTCGAGGGATAATTCCCCTAGTGGAGCGAGGGGGCTCAATTTTTGTTACCGCACATCTCTACACCCCACCGCTCCCGCCTGGCCCTGGAGGGCACAACGATGATTTGGCGAGGAGCACCTTTTGGTGTCCATAGTATATAAAAATTTCGTCACACGGGATAGATGGGAAAGTGTTAGGCCGGATAGGGTCATGGCTTAGCGACAGGCGACAGAGTTGTAATAAACGGCTAGAAATCCAAGTGGGGTCATGTAATTAGTGGGATGCCACAGGGATCAGTATTAGGGCTATTGTTATTTCTAATATATATCAATGACTTGGATAGTGGAATTAGTAGTGATGTTAGTAAATTTGCGGATGACACAAAGATAGGTAGATTAATTAGGTCAGAATCAGATGCCATCGCCTTGCAGACAGATTTAGATAGGATGAATGAATGGACGGACAGATGGCAAATGCAGTTTAATATCAATAAATGCGAAGTACTTAGCGTAGGTAGAGGAAACCCACACAGTAGGTACACATTAAACAACCAAACTCTGGTAGGTACAGGGTACGAAAAAGATTTAGGAGTTATAGTTAGCTCTGAACTCCGTCTAGGAAAATAATCCATAGCGGCCAGAAACAGGGCAAATAGGGTACTAGGATTCATTTTTAGGAGTTAAAAGTAGAAGGCCGGAAGTAATATTAAAGTTATACTTGGCGCTGGTCAGACCTCATCTAGACTACGTTGTGCAGTTCTGGTCCCCACATTACAGGAAAGATATAGGTCTATTAGAATCAGTACAGAGGAGAATGACCGAAAGGATACAGGGGACGAGGAGTATTCCTTACTAGGCGATATTGAAGTTTACATTCTTTAGAAAGACGTAGGTTAAGAGGGAACCTGATAGAAGTCTTTATGTGGTATAAGGGTTATAACAAGGGGGACGTAAGCAAAATTTTTAGGATCAGTAACCAGGGTAGAACAAGAAATAACGGGTTCAAGCTTGAAAAATTTAGGTTTAAGAAGGAGATAGGAAAAATTGGGTCTCAAATAGAGTGGTAGATGAGTGGAACGGACTCAGTAATCATGTTGTAAGCGCTAGGAAATTAGAGAGCTTTAAAAGAAGATTAGACAGGTCTATGGATGGGGATAATAGATGGAAATAGGTAGGTATATTTCATACAGGGACTGCTACGTGTAAGTCTGGTCGCTTCTTGCAGCTTCTCTTATTTCCTATGTTCTTATGTTCTGATGAGAGCCAGTCTTGGTTGACACCATCAGACTCGGACACTTTTTTTTCTTTTTGTCTTTAGGGTTTAACACAGTCCTCTGATTTTGTGTTTGTCTTGTCGGATGCAGCAGCGGCGGGATCTTTTTCCTTCCTCGCGGCCAGACGACGAGGACTGGCTTTTTCCTGCTCCTCCTGACACACTCACAATTTACTGGTGAGTGATGGGGACGGAGCTGTTTTTTGTAGCACAGTGTACGTCCTTCCATTTTTAGGTTTACATTTTAGTGAAGCCTGGCATGCTTGCCTATGTTATTCCATGTGCATGTAAGGAAAGGTTGCTTGCTTGACAAAGTGTCTGGCTCACTGCAGACACTTGCTTTATGCTGCACTGTAATAAACAAATAATTTCTCAATGTAAAGGAAACAGTGAGTCACAAAAGTGCCTCTCAATACGATGTGGTAATGAAAAGCAGAATATGAAATAAATAGATAATAAATAAGTGAATAAATAAATAAATAAATAAATGGACGAATTAATGCGTACCCTAGAGAACATTTCATACCTGCTGAGCTTACCATAGCAAATAATGATATGCTACAAAAAATGCACACAAGTATATGAAGATGGAAAAAAATGGGGGAAGTCTGTCTTGTGTTGTTATTTGTATGGTTACTGCTCTTCAGAATTTGCCATCAGCATGCGTCTCTCCTTCCCCACGCCGACGCTACACAAGACTTTCACCTTATTCCGTTCCCTTTCAATAGTCCAGGAGTTAAGCAATATCTTCATTCTTTCATCCCCTTCATTGGTGAACTCTGGAATTCTCTGCCTGTTTCTGTTTTTTCCCCTTCCTGTGACTAGTTTTTTTTTTTTTTTAAGAGTATTGAGGCACTTCCAGAAACATATTTAGATTTTTTATTATTGACTTTTTTTTCGTCGGTATGTATGGAAGCGGCAACTGAAAAGATTTTTTTTTTTTTTTTTTTTTTGTTCCTCTGTTTGCCATTCGCCAAGAAGATATGAGAGCGTGAGTGGCATATAGTGGCTATATGCAAATGTAAGAATAACATTTTATACTGACTTTAAATTAAACATGTATTGCATTGTTTACTCCAGTGTTTCAAGTTGAGCCGTCCAATATCTTTTGCGTCTAATTGATTTTATAAGGTGCTATTCACAAGTTATAGCCTTTTGGTACATAAGAAGCTCAGATACACATATAATACACGCTTCTTGTAATATCGTTTCGTTTCCCATATAGGGTACTTTGCATGCATTTTACCGTTCGTTTTTATGGAACAATATCAGAAACATTGAAAATACATTTTTTTTTTTGGGGGGGTGTGGTAATTTTTTTGTTTCTCCTTAAAGGGTGTTTTGTATACGTTTGATACGCAAGAAGCTAAAAAAAATGAAAAAAAAAAACACGTTTTTAATAATGTTGCTGTGTATTCCAGTAGAGGATCTTTTCCATGCATTTTAGCATTTTGGTGACTAAAACGTTCAAAAAACTGAAAAGGCACATTTTTTATGATATTTGGTTTCCTCATATAATGTTCTCCTGTTTCTACATATAGAGTGCTATTTATGTGTTTTTGCATTCTGTTACCTTAGGAGATCAATAACATTTATCATACACGTTTTTGGTAATATGTTTTTGTATCACAATATGGGGTTCTTTGCATGGTTTTTCGCGTTTTTGTGTTAGAAACTCAAAAACTGTAAATCCACTGTTTTTATAAAGTTATTCTGTTTCTTCATAAAGGGTGTTTTGCATGCGTTTTGGCGTTTTGGTATGGAAGTCTTAAAACAAAGAAATATAAGGTAATTTCCATGATTTTTAGCGTTTTGGTGCCTAACAAGCTCAAAAACACTCAAAGGACACGTTTCTCGTAATGTCATTTCGTTTCCCCATATAGAGTGCTTTGCATACCTTTGATCTTTTGGAACCTAACAACGTGAAAAAGCACTAAAAATAAACCTTTTTCGTAAGGTTTTGTTATTTTTCCGTATAGAGCGCTATTCATGCTTTGTAGAGTTTTGGTACCTAATACACGTTTATCGTAATGTCATTCTATTTCCCCATAATGAGTACTTTGCATGCATTCTGGCATTTTAGTACTTAACAATATAAAAAGACTCAAAACAGACGTTTTTGGCAAAGTTGTTCTTTTACTCCATATAAAGTGCCATTTACGCATTTTAGTGTATTGTGTAATTCCTGTAATATCGTTTCTTTTCCCATATCTTTCTTTTGCATCCATATTGGCGTTGTTGTACGCAAGAAGCTCAAAAACACACGTTTTTGGTAAAGTTTTTTTTTTTTTTTTTTTTTAGTTTTAGCGTTTTGGTACGTAAGAAGCTCAAAATCACTCAAACGTTTTTCGTTAAGTTTTGTATTCCGATATATGGTTTTTATGTACATTTTACCGTTTTGGTGCCTAAAACGCTGATAAAAACACTGAAAGAGCACTTATCTGTTAATGTCATTTTCTTTTCCCATATATATAGTGTTTTGCATACATTTTGGCGATTTTGTGTGTAACTAGCTTAAAAACACTCAAAATGATTGTTTTTGTCAATGTTATGCTGTTTCTCCATAGAAGGTGTTTTGCTTGTACATTAACATTTTGGTACATAAGAAGTTCAAGAAACATTCAAAAGACATGTTATTCTTATTCCAAAAGGAGGAGACAGTAGACACCTGCCGAAACGATAATTACTCCCAGTGATGTCTAAAGCATTGTCTAAAGCAGGGGGTGTTGTGAACTTAACATTAAACCCAGCTGTGACCTCACTGAACGTTTCCCTTTGTGTCTCACAACACAAGGGGGCAGTCACAGCCTGCCCTCTAAAGACAACTCTCTTCCTCCACACAAAACTACAAGCACCTAATAACACACACACACACCCTTCACTCAAAAATTTCAAAATCATCATGGCGACTCCTACACCAGCCTTGGAGTCCCCATCTGGGGAGGGGACCATAAATGTCCCCAGGTCGGACTGCCTTTCTGTCGACGACCCTAAGTGTCTTGACACCCCCCCTCAACTTCTTCTTCATTAACTTCTGCAACATTTTCTGTCTAAGATCTAATTTTCAATTTGTAGAACACCACCTCTCCTCTTCTAAACCTCATCTTTTCCTCACTGAAATTCATGTGTCTGAGGCAACTGACAGTATCCCCTTTTCTGTTCCCTCCTACTTTCTCTATCCTCATTTTCGATCCAAAGCTGGATGTTGCGTTTATGTGCGCAATGACTTAACCTGCTCTCGTGCCCACGCTCTTGAATCTTCCGAGTTTTCCACCGTCTGGCTACGACTACAGAGTCACTCTCAAACTAAATTTATCTGTGCTGTATACCTCTCACCTAACTCCTCTGACTATAAGAAATTCTTTGACTACTTAACTTCCAAAGTGGAGCACATTCTGACCCTCTTCCCTTTTGCAGAGATCTCCATTCTTGGAGACTTCAATGTTCACCACCAGCTTTGGCTTTCCTCTCCCTTCACTGACCATCCTTGTGAAATAGTCTTCAACTTTGCCATCCTTCACGACCTAGAGCAATTGGTGCAACACCCTACTCGTATTCCTGACCGTCTTGGAGATACGCTCAACATTCTTGACCTTTTCTTGACCTCTAATCCTTCTGCTTATGCTGTCACCCTTTCTTCTCCATTGGGCTCCTCCGATCACAATCTCATATCTGTATCTTCTCCTATCGCTCCAATCCCTAAGCGAAGGTGCCTCTGGCGTTTTTCCTCTGCTAGTTGGGGGGACCTGAGGAGGTATTTTGCTGATTTTCCATGGAATGACTACTGCTTCTGTGTCAGAGACCCGTCTTTGTGTCAAAAAGTGTCAAAACCTTTCAAGATATAACTCCCTTCGTGACTTCTGGCATCTAGCCAAAAATATCTCCAATAACTTTGCTTCTTCTTCTTTCCCTCCTTTATTTCAACCAGATGGCACTACTGCTATCACATCTATTTCTAAAGCTGAACTCTTCGCTCAAACCTTTGCTAAAAACTCTACCTTGGATGATTTTGGGCTTGTTCCTCCCTCTCCTCCACCCTCTGACTACTTCATGCCACCTATTAAAATTATTCACAATGAAGTTTTCCATGCCCTCGCTGGCCTAAACCCTCAGAAGGCTTATGGATCTGACGGGGTCCCTCCTATTGTTCTCCGAAACTGTGCCTCCGTGCTTGCACCTTACCTAGTCAAACTCTTTCAGCTCTGTCCATCAACATCTACCTTTCCTTCTTGCTGGAAGTTTGCCTACATTCAGCTTGTTCTTAAAAAGGGTGACCGTTCTAATCCCACAAACTACCGTCCTATTGCTTTAATTTCCTGCCTATCTAAAGTTTTTGAATCAACAGGAAGATTCTTAAAAATCTATCACTTCACAACCTTCTATCTGATCGCTAGTATAGGTTCTGTCAAGGCCGCACTACTGGTGATCTTCTGGCTTTTCTTACTGAGTCTTGGTCATCCTCTTTTAGAGATTTTGGTGAAGCTTTTGCTGTTGCCTTGGACATATCAAAAGTTTTTGATAGAGTCTGGCACAAAGCTTTGATTTCCAAACTACCCTCCTACGGCTCCTATCCTTCTCTCTGTACCTTCATCTCAAGTTTCCTTTCTGACCGTTCTATTGCTGCTGTGGTAGACAGTCACTGTTCTTCTCTTAAATCTATTAACAGTGGTTTTCCTCAGGGTTCTGTCCTGTCACCCATTCTCTTCTTATTATTCATTAATGATCTTCTAAAACAAACTTCTTCTCCTATCCACTCCTACGCTGATGATACCATCCTGCACGTTTCCACGTCTTTTCATAGGCGTCCAGCCCTTCAAGAGGTAAACATTTCACGCAGGGAAGCCACAGAATGCTTGACTTCTGACCATTCTAAAATTTCTGATTGGGGCAGAGCAAACTTGGTATTGTTCAATGCCTCAAAAACTCAATTCTTCCATCTATCAACTCGACACAACCTTCCAGACAACTATCCCCTCTTCTTCAATGACACTCAGCTGTCCCCCGCTTCTACACTGAACATCCTTGGTCTGTCCTTTACTTACAATCTGAACTGGAAACTTCACATCTCATCTCTAGCTAAAACAGCATCTATGAAGTTAGGCGTTCTGAGACGTCTCCGCCAGTTTTTCTCACACCCCCAGCTGCTAACTCTGTACAAGGGCCTTATCCGTCCATGTATGGAGTATGCTTCACATGTCTGGGAGGGTTCCACTCATACTGCTCTTCTAGACAGGGTGGAATCAAAAGCTTTTCGTCTCATCAACTCCTCCTCTAACTGACTGTCTTCGGCCTCTCTCTCACCGCCGCAATGTTGCATCTCTAACTGTCTTCTACCGCTTTTTTCATGCTAACTGCTCTCCTGATCTTGCTAACTGCATGCCTCCCCTCCTCCCGCGGCCTCGCTGTACAAGACTCTTCTTTCTCTCACCCCTATTCTGTCCACCTCTCTAACGCAAGAGTTAACCAGTATTCTCATTCATCCCTTCCTCTGGTAAATTCTGGAACTCCCTGCCTGCTTCTGTATTTCCATCTTCCTATGACTTGAATTCCTTCAAGAGGGAGGTTTCAAGACACTTATTCTTCAATTTTTGACAACTGCTTTGACCCTTTTATGGGACTGGCATTTCAGTGGGATTTTTTTTTATTGGATTTTTGTTGCCCTTGGCCAGTGTCCTTCCTACATAGAAAAGAAAGAAAAATGTCTATTGGTATTTCTATATAGGATGATTTCCATGCCTTTTAGCGTTTTTGGAGCCTACCAAGCTCAAAAAAATAAAAAATAAATAAATAAAAACTCGTTTTTGGTAATGGAGTTTTGTTTCCCTATATAGGAGATTTACATGCATTTTGATGTTTTAGTACCTGATAATGTGAAAAACACTCAAAATATACGTTTCTGATAATGTTCTGTTTCTTGATATAGTACGTTATTCATGCGTTTCAGTATTTTAGTACCTACGAAGCTAAAAAAAAAAAAATTCACGTTCCTCTTAATGTCTTTTCCTTTCCCAATATCCCTAAAATTCGGGAACGAAAAGACATTACGAAAAACATGATTTATGATTTTGGTGCATAGTATGTTGATAATCTCTCATAAAATACGTTTCTGGAAAACTCGTTTCTTTTCCCCATATAGTGTCCTTTGCATGTATTTTGGCGTTTTGGTAGTTAACAATGTTAAATACATCCAAAATACATGCTTTTGGTAATATTCTGTTTTATATATATATATATATATATATATATATATATATATATATATATATATATATATATATATATATATATATATATATATATATATATAGTGTTGTTTATTTATTTATTTATTTTATTTTTTCATTTGTTTTGATGCCTAAAAAGCTCAAAAATGCTCATAATAAATGTTTCTCGTAAAGAGAAACACTCAAAGACACGTTTAATGTATTTTTTTTATTCCCTTTTAATGTTCTTTCCATGCTTTCTAGTGTTTTGGTGCTTAACATGCACATAAACACTTAAAAGATACATTTCTTAGAAAGTCATTTCGTTTCCCTATATAAGGGCCTTTAGTGTATTTTGGCGTTTTGGTAGTTAACAATGTGAAAAACACTAAAATTACAAGTTTTTGGAAATGTTCTGTTTCTCCATATAGAATAAATGGTATTAACGCACTTTCGCGTTCTGGTAACATAAAAAAAAAAAAAAACACTCATAATACACGTTTCTCGTAATTTTTTTTTTTTTTTTTTTTTTTTTTTTTTTGTCTATTTTGTACGTAAGAAACTCAAAAACACTCAAAATGCTTGTTTATTTTAATGTAATTATTCTCTTTCTCCCTAAAGGGTGTTTTGCAAGCTTATCAGCGTTTTGGTGCCTAAACACAGAGCACATATTTTTTTAAATGTTTCCTTTTCCAATATAGTGTTCTTTGCATGCTTTTTGGCGTTTTGGTACCTAACAATGTGAAATGCCCTCAAAATACAAATATTTAGTAATGTTCTTCTGTTTCTCCATATTGAATGTTATTCGGTTGTGTTAGAGTTTGGAACCTAAGAAGCGCAAAAACACTCATAATATGCATGTTTCTCGTAATGTGGTTTTGTTTCGCCACATACGATACTTTGCATTTATTTGGGCGTTTTTTGTACTCAAAAAATTTGTTTTTGGTAGTTATTTTTGTTTTTCATAAAGAGTTTTTTCCATGCATTTTGGCGTTTTATTATGTAAGTAACTCAAAATATCGAAAAGGAAAGTTTTTGATAATGTTATTCTTTTTCTCCACATAGAGTACTATTCATGCGTTTTAGTGTTTTGGTATTGAAGAAGCTCATAAACACTCATAATAACTCGTTTCTCGTTTTTTCGTCTCCCCATGTAAGGTACTTTGCATGCATTTTGGCGTTTTTCTACGTAGCAAGCTGAAAATTCATTTAAAATACTTATTAGTAGTAATGTTCTGTTTCTCCATAAAGAGTGTTTTGCATGCGTTTTAGAGTTTAGGTACGTAATAAGTTAAAAATATTCTTTATTTTTTTTTTTTGTCATGTTGTTTTCTATTCCTATATAGGGTAATTCCCATGCTTTTTAGCGTTTTGGTGCCTACCACGCTGATAAACACTGTAATGACATATTTTTGATAATGTAGTTTTGCTTCACCATATAGGTGGCTTTCTATGCATTTTCCTTTTCGTTCTTAAGAATGTAAAATATAACACTCAAAATACACGTTTTTCGTAATTTGTTTTTGGATATAGAGTGCTTTTTATGTGTTTTAGCATTTCGTTACAAAAGAAGATAAAAACCTCGCATAATACACGTTTCTTGTAATGTACTTCTCGTTTCCCAATATAGAGTACTTTGCATGCATTTTGCCATTTATCTACGCAAGAATCTCAAAAACACTTAAAGTACACGTTTTTGGTAAAGTTACACTGTTTCTCCATATTTTTTTTTTTTTTACGTGCGTTTCAGTGTTTTAGTGCGTAAGTTGCTCAAAAACACTGAAAAGAAAAGTTTTTGGTTATCTTTTTTTCCTCCCATACAGGGTACTTATTTTCTTTTTTTAGCGTTCGGTCCCTAGTAAGCTCATATACATTCAAAAGACATGTGTCTGGAAATCTTGTTTCCTTTCTCCATATAGGGTTCTTTACGTTTTGGTACTTAACAATGGGAAATACACTTAAAATTCACGTTTTTGGTAATGTTGTTTTGTTTCTCCCCATAGAGTGCTATTTATGCGTTTTCGAGGTTTGGTACTTAATTAGCTCAAAACACTCGTAATACACGTTTCTAGTAATGTTCTTTCGTTTCCCCATATAGGATACCTACCATGCATTTTGGCGTTTTTGTAAGTGAAAAGCTGAAAAATACTCATAATACTTGTTTTTGGTAATGATATTTTCTTTCTCCATAAACGGTTTTGGTACGTAAGTAGCTCAAAACTCTCAAGAGATACGTTTTTTATTGTTTGTTGATTTGTTTCCCCATATAGGGTGCTTTCCATGTTTTTTTTTTCTTAGCGTTTTGGTACATAATAATATGAAATACTCAAAATACACGTTTTTGGAAATGTTCTGTTTCTTCATATAGAGCGGAATTAACGCGTTTTTTTTTTTTTTTTTTATAATGAAAGCTCAAAACACTCATAAAACACGCTCCTCGTAATGTCTTTTCGTTTTCCCACATAGGTTAATTTGCATGCATGTTCGTGTTTTTTCTACGTAACATGCTCCAAAAAAGATATTTTTATAAATGTTTTCTTTTTTTTTTGTACGTAAGCAGCTCAAAGATACTGATAAAAGACTTTTTGGATTTTATATATATATATATATATATATATATATATATATATATATATATATATATATATATATATATATATATTATATATATTATATATATATATTATATATATTATATATATTATAATTATATAATATATATATATATATATATATATATATATATATATATATATATATATATATATATATATATAAGGTTTTACATGCTTTTTAGTATTTTTGTGCCTAGCACTCTCATAAACAGTTAAAAGACACGTTTCTAGAAATCTCGTTTCTTTTCCTTTTATAGGTTTCTTTGCGTGCATTTTGGTGTTTTGGTGCCTAACTATCAATTAAACTAAAAATAAACGTTCCTGGTAATATTGTTCTTTCTCCATATTGAGTGCTTTTCATGCGTTTTTGTGTTTTGTCACCTAAGAAACTGAAAAACATTCGTAAAGTATGTTTGTGGGATTGACTTTTTGTTTCACCATATAGGGTTCTTTCCATTCATTTTGGCGTTTTTCTAAGTAACAAGCTCAAAAACGCTCAAAATACTTGTTTCTAGTAATGTTATTCTTTTCTCCAAAAAAATGTTTTCCATGTGTTTTTAGCGTTTTGGTACACACAAAGGAAACTTTTAAGTAGTTTCGTTTTTCGTATTTATATATAATGAGCTTCCCATATTTTTTTAGCGTTTTAGTGTTTAACTTGCTCATAAACATGTTTTTTGGTATTTCTTCTATGTAACAAGATTAAAAACACTAATGTAGTTTAATGTAAAACATAATACTTGTTTTGCGTGATATTATTCTTTTTTTTTTTCCAAGAAGAGTGTTTTTCATGAATTTTAGCGTTTTGGTACGTCACTAGCTGATAGTCACTGAAAAGAGACTTTTTTTTAAATATTGTTTTCTTTATCCATATAGAGTGATTTCCATGATTTTTTACGTTTTGGTGCCTAGCACGCCCATGAACATTCAAAAGACATGTTTTTGGAAATTTTGTTTCCTTTCCCCATATAGTATGCTTTTCAGGCATTTTGGTGTTTTGATACCTAACAATGTGAAATACACACACACACTTAAAAAAAAAAAACACGTTTTTAGTAATGTTCTTTTCTCCATATAGAGTGCTATTCAAGCGTTTTAGTGTTTTGGTACCTAAGAATATAAAAAAAAAAAAAAAACACTCATAATACATGTTTCTCGTAATATACTTTCGTTTCCATATACCGTATTTGATGGCTCATAAGACGCTACTTTTTTCTCAGAAAAAGGGTCAGTAAATTAGCCTGCGTCCAATGAGGCAAAGGTCCAACTTTGAGGCAGTAATAGGTTACAAGTCTACGGCAACAGAGGCTCTAAATTCAAACCACAGATGTCTTTGCACAACTAAATAAAGTCATGATTGGTAGTACGCCACAAAATGCTCTTTCTTTCAAGGTACCAATGTGTAGTATCTCATACTTACTGGTAATCCACATAGACTTTGACCAGTCAGGAAGAATTTGCTTAACCATGCACCACTTCTTCTTGGAGTTTTGTTGGGGCAGTGTAGGTTGTGATGTCACAGCCTTTGATGCCCCAAAGGTGAGGTATCCAATTATAATATTAGACTAGATGTGATGGAGCTGGTTGGATTTGTGGAGAAGGTTCTGGCAAGGTGGAGATGGTACACCACGTTTTTCAAAACAAACGCGGTCGGTTGCGCTCCGACGTGACGTACTCGGTGACACCGAGTGTGACGCCGTTACTGATTGAGGTAAGACAATAGCCACACTTTCATACAATTAAAATTGAACCTATCTTTTTAACATTCTTGCTCTGCATACATATGAAAAAGATTGAAGCTAGAGAAACTTTTCTTTTATGAAAATAGACTAATACACCTTGAGAACGAATATTTCTTCTATAAAGGAATTGAGTGTCATGGGATAGGCTGGCTTGAGGTGATGATCTGCATAATATTCATGTAATAGCTTATGCTTTTACACATCCTTTGGCTTTGAAAATGTACTAAAATACTGCATAAGAATTACATGTGAAAGATGCTAAAAAATAAAGTATGAAAAAATTTTATTATCACTGTAGTCCCTCAGTTAATGGTGCCGCCAAGAGCTAGGTGCAGTTAATGTTTACATTCAGCTGAACCGCATTAAGACTGAAACTCCCCTGCTTACCACACCTTTTGGGCACTAGAGGCTGTGACATCACAGTCTGCATGGCCCCAACTAAAATACCAATAAGAAGATTGTGTTTACACGTCAGCAGGATTGGTACAATCTTGTCTTTCAATACCCTCAACCGAATCATTACGTTCTGGCTTTCAAGGCCCGCAACCTTACCAAGATTTGACTCCAGAAATCCAACCAGCTCCACTGTATCTAGTCTGAAACACTACCTGTATACCACACCTTTGGGACGCCAGGCTGTGATGTCACGGCCATCACAGCCTCAACAAAACCCCAAAAAGAACAAGTAAGCTGCTAGCATAAATTAAACTTTTAAATGCTGAGTATTGGTATCTAATAGTGATCTAAATGCACGTGAGAGTCTTCAAATGTCGCTTGAATTCCTTGACTTCATATCGATAGCCTAAATCTGTTAATTTTTGTTTTTTTCTATTTCAATACATGCCAGAACTGGGTGCGTCTTATGAGCCCGTGCGTCTTATGAGCCATCAAATACGGTATATGGTACTTTTCATGGATATTGGCGATCTTGTACAGAACAACAATAAAAAAAATAAAAAAAATAAAAATACTTGTTTTTCGTAATGTCATTCTTTTTCTATGCAAACAGCTAAAAAAAATACTCAAAAGACACTTTTTTAGTAAAGATGTTTTCTTTCCCCATTTAGGCGTTTTCGTGCCTAATTCGCTCATAAACACTAAAAAAAGACTTTTTTTTTTTTAAATAACGTTTCTTTTCCTCATATAGGATGCTTTGCATGGATTTTGGCGTTTTGGTACCTAAGAATGTGAAATGCACTCATAATACACGTTTTTGGTAATGTTGTTTTTCTCAATATGGAGTGCTGTTCAAACATATTAACTTTTTGGCACCTAAGAAACTCAAAAACACTCATAATGCACGTTTCTCGTTATGTGTTTTCGTTTTCCCATATAGGGTACTTTGCATGCATTTTGGCGTCTTGTACGTAATAAGCCCTAAACACTAAATTACTTGTTTTTTGGTAATGTTATTCTCTTTCTCCCTAAAGGGTGTTTTGCATGCGTTTTAGCGTTTTGGTACGTAAACAAAGAAACTCAAAACACTGAAAAACACTCAAAAGACACCTTTTTGGGATGTCTTTTAACTTTTTTGGTATCTAATATGGACAAAACCCCTTAAAATATACGTTTCTAGGAATGTCGTTTCGTTTAGCCATATAAGGGCCTTTTCATGCATTTTGGCGATTTGGTGCCTAACAATGTGAAAAACACTAAAGTTATACGTTTTTGGTAATGTTGATATGTTTCTCCATAAAGAGTGGTATTAATGCGTTTTCGCATTTCGTACTCAAAAAAAAAACACAAAAGCATTCAAAATACAAATTCTTCGTAATGTCTTTTCTTTCCCCATATAGAGTATTTAGCTTAAAAAACACAAAAATACTCAAAATGCATGTGTTTTATGAAGTTTTCTTACCCTAATATAGGGTGCTTTACATGATTTTTAGCGTTTTGATGCCTAACAAGCTCATAAACCCTTAAAAGACAAGTTTCCAGAGGTGTCATTTCTTTTTCCCATATAGGGTGTTTGCATGCATTTTGGTGTTTTTTGTGCCTAACAATGTGAAATACACTGAAAATACACGTTTTTGGTAATATTCTGTTACTCCATATAGAGTGCTGTTCATGCACTTGAGCGTTTTGGTACCGAAGAATCTTAAAAACACTCACAATACGCATATAGGTTAATTTGTAGGCATTTTTGGTGTTTTGTATGTAAGATCAAAAGTACCTTAAAATAATTATTTTTAGTAATGCTAATTTGTTTCTCTAAAAGCATGTTTTTGCATGCGTTTTAGTTTTTTCATACGTAAAACGCTGAAAAACACTCAAAATACACGTTTTTGGTAATGTTTTATATTCCCATATAGGCTGCTTTCCATGCTTTTTAGCTTTTTGGTGGTTAACATGCATGAAAATACTCAAAACTTGTTTCTTGGAATGTCGTCAAGTTTTCCTATATAAAAGGCATTCAATGATTTTTAGAGTTTTGTTGTCTACCAATGTGAAAACACTTATATCACATGTTTTTAAAAATGAATTATTTCTCAGTAGAGAGTTGTATTAACGTATTTTCACGAGTGGTACCAAAAAACCTCAAAAACACTCAATACACGTTTTTCGTAATGTGTTTTCGTTCCCCACTATAGGGTAGGGTGCATTGTGGCTTTTTTCAACGTAACAAGGTCAAAAATATTCAAAAATAGTTGTTTTGGTAATGTTTATACTGTTTCTCCATAAAGTGTGTTTTGCATGCTTTTAGCATTTTGGTACACAAGAAGTTCAAAAACACTTAAAAGACACGTTTTTCATAATGTTGTTTTGTATTCCCATATAGGGTGAATTACATTCTTTTTAGCGTTTTAGAGTATAACACACTGAAAAGCACTCAAAAGACACGTTTTTTGGTAATGTCGATTTGTTTCCCCATATAGGAGGCATGCATTTTGGCGTTTTGGTACCTATCACTGAAAAACATTCAAAACACTTTTTCTTTATGTTGTTTTCTTTCTCCATATAGAGTGTTTTTCATACATATTAGAGCTTCGATACCTGAAAAGCTAAAAAAAAAAAAAAAAACACTCATAATACACATTTCCTGTAATGTCTTTTCGTTTCCCTATATATGGTACTTTCCAAGCATTTTTTTTTTCCGTTTTTCTATGCAACAATATGGAAAACACTTATTTCTTGTTTCTGGTGATATTATTCATCATCATCATAAACTGTGGTTTGCATACGTTTTTCGCATTTCCATACGTAAGTAGCTAAAAACAATGAAAAGTGACCTTTTTGATAATATATTGTTTTCTCATATAGGATGCTTTCAATGCATTTTAGCATTTTCGTGTCTAGTACGCTCATAAACACTCAAAAGACACGTTTCTGGAAATCTCATTTAATTTCCCCATACGGGATGCTCTGCGTGTATTTCGGCGTTTTGTTACTTAAGAATGTGAAATATACTCAAAATACACGTTTTTGGTAAAGTAATACTGATTCTTCATTAAGGGTTCATTGCATGCGTTTCAGCTTTTTGGTACGTAAGGAGCTCAAAACATTGAAAAGATACGTTTTTTGGTAATATCGTTTTGTTTTCCCATTCGGGGTGCTTTCCATGCTTTTTTATCATTTTGGTGCCTAGCATGCTCTTAAACGCTTAAAAGACACACTACTGGAAATGTCGTTTCTTTTCCATATATATGGTGCTTCGCATGTATTTTGGTGTTTTGGTACCTAAAAATGTGAAATACATTTAAAATACACTTTTCTGGTAATGTTCTGTTTCTCCTTATATAGTGTTTTTCATTCCTTTTAGCGTTTTGGTAAGAAGCTCAAAAACACTCAAAACACACGTTCCTTTAAATGACTTTTTGTTTTCTCTTACACGGTACTTTCCATGCATTTTTGGCATTTTTGTACGGAAGAATCTCAAAAATCTTCAAAATACTTGTTTTTTCATGTTATTATCTGTTTCCATAAAGTGTTTTGTATTCGTCTTAGTGTTTCGGTATGTAAGAGGCTGAAAAACACTAAAAAGACGCGTTTTTGGTAATGTTTTCTTTTTCCATGCAATTTTCTCATGCCTAACACGCTCACAAATTCTCAAAAGAAACGTTTCCGGAAATGTTTCTTTTCCACATATATTGTGTTTTTCATGCATTTTGGAGTTATGGCATCTAAAAGTGTGAGAAACGCTCAGAATACACGTTTTTAACAATGTTCTGTTTCTCCATATAGAGTGCTATTGATACGTTTTAGCGTTTTGTTAGCTATGAAGCTCAAAAACACTTATAATACACATTTCTCTTAATGTATTTTTGTTTCCCCATATAGAGTACATTGCATGCATTTTTACCTTTATGTACGTAACAAGCTCAAAAACACTCAAAATTCTTGTTTTTGTTAATATTGTTCTGTTTCTCCATATACAGTGGTATTAATGCGGTTTTGCGTTTTGGTACCAAAGTACAAAATATTCATAATACACGTTCCTCGTATTGTCTTTTTTTTTTTTTTTCTTATATATGGTACTTTGCATGCATTTTGCTGCTTTGTTTCTACTTAAGCTCAAAGACACTCAAAATACTTGTTTTTTGTAATGTTATTCTCTTGCTCCATAAAGTGTGTTTTGAATGCATTTAAGTCTTTTCGTTCGTAAGAAGTTGAAAAACACTCAAAAGACACGTTTTTCGTTTTTTTTTTTTTTTATACCTAGACAGGGTGAATTTCATGCATTTTATCATTTTGGTGCCTAACACGCTGAAAAAAAAAACACTGAAAAGACATGTTACTGGTAATATATATGTTACGGCCATTTTGGAAAATTGGTCGTTTTACAAAATTGCCGGTCATTATGCAAAAAGACCAAATTCGTGGTCACATTGCAAAATGACCTAAATTTCTCAACATTTTGCAAAACGACCAAGATTTTGGTCAGTTTACAAAATAAACAGTATTTTTGTTGGTCCGTTTACAACAGAAACAAGCCCAAAAAATGATCGATAATTCTGTGAAGAGATTTCAACCAGCCAAGGTAGGGGAAACTGTGATGGTTCCTGTTCCATTAGTTGACCGCGGACGTGCAGAGTTTCCTAATGTGAAGGCAGTTGTTTTTCAGGCATTGGACAATGGCACATATAAGCTTGGTACAAAACACGGCCTGCTTAAACAAGTGTACACTCGCAACCAATTTACTCCATGTCTAGAAAAATTCCTTTCTCTTGATGATGTTGTACAGGAGCGGGAAGTAAGTCTGCGGGAAGTAGCAATTGCAGAATCAATGGGACAAGGTCAGGGATTCGCTAAATGCTCTTGCACTAAGTCATGTATGACCAGACGCTGCAAGTGTTTAAAAAACTCTGTATTATGCAACAGCAGATGCAAATGCAGTGCCTCTTGCTGCAACAAGGTCGACACACAATAAAATTAGTTATGTTCACTACGTTTTATCATTCCCTCGCTTTTTTTTTCATCTGCCTGCTTGCTGTATGGACATTTTGTAAACTGACCAACGATAATTTTGTAAACTGACCAAAATCTTGGTCGTTTTGCAAACTGACCAACGATAATTTTGTAAACTGACCAAAATCTTGGTCGTTTTGCAAAATGTTGAGAAATTTAGGTCATTTTGCAATGTGACCACGAATTTGGTCTTTTTGCATAATGACCGGCAATTTTGTAAAACGACCAATTTTCCAAAATGGCCGTAACATATATATATATATTTTTTTTTTTTTTTTTTTTCGTTTCCCTATATTGGAGGCTAAGGGTGCATTTCGACGTTTTGCTATCTAACAGTGTAAAATACACTCAAAATACACATTTTTTGGTAATATCTTTCTTTTCCTCCATATAGAGTGTTATTCATGTGTTTTAACGTTTACTATCAAAGCTGAAAAAAAAAAAATGTTATACTCTTCTCGTAATGTCTTTTTGTTTCCCCATATAGCGTACTTTCATGCATTTTGGCGTTTTTTTTTTTTTTACGTAACAAGCTCTAAAACATTGAAAAGACTTTTTTTTGTTAAATTTATTTTCTCTAAGAAGGATGTTTTGCATGCACTTTAGCCTTTTTATACGTATGTAGCTCAAAAACATTCAAAAGACACGTTTTTTATAAAGCTGATTTGTTTCCCCATATCTGCTTTCTATGCTTTTTAGCGTTTTGGTACCTAACACACACAAAAATAATCAAAAGACACGTTTTTAAAATCTTGTTTCTTTTCCCCATATAGTGAATGTGAAATACACTCAAAATATACGTTTACGGTAATGTTGTTTTGTTTCTCCATAAAGAGTGCTATTAATCCGTTTTTGAGATTATGTACATCAGAGGCTCAAAAACACTCATACTACACGTTTCTCGTAATGTCTTTTCGTTTCCACTTGTAGGGTACTTTGCATGTATTTTGGCGCTTTTCTAAGCAACAAGCTCAAAAACACTTAGAATTTGTTTTTTTTTTTTTTGTTTTGTTTTTTGTTTTTTTTGTTTTTGGTAATATTATTCTGTTCTCCATAAATGGTATTTGGATGTGTTTTAGCGTTTTGGTATGTAAGTACCTCAAAAACACTCAAAAGAGACGTTTTACGTATTTCTCTTTTTTTTCTTCATAGGGTGATTTCCGTTCTTTTTAGCGTGTTGGTGGATTGCATTGTGTTAAACAGTAAAAAGACACGTTTCTGGAAATCTCATTGTCTTTCCACATATAGCTTGCTTCGTATGAATTTTGCCGTTTTAGTACTTATGAATGTGAAATACAATTAAAATACACGTTTTTCTAAATATTTTTCGTTTCCCCATTAACGGTACTTTGCATGATTTTTTGGCGATTTTCTACGTAACAGCCTCCAAAAAATCAAAATGCTTATTTTTGGTAATGTTATTCTGTTTCTCTATAAAGTATGTTTTGCATGTGTTATTCTTTTTGGTACGTAAGAAGATCAAAAACACGAAAAATGTGTGTTTTTCGTAATGTTATGCATTCCCGTACAGGGTGAATTCCATGCTTTCTATCGATTTAGTACCTAACATGGTCAAAAATACTGAAAAGAAACGTTTCTGTTAATGTCAGTTCGTTTCTGTAATAGGAGGTATTACAAGCATATTCGGATTTTGGCACCTAACAATGTGAAAAAAAAAAAAAAACTCAAATTGCAACTTTTTAATGATGTTGTTTTGTTTCTTTATATATAGTGCTATTCATGAGTTTCAGCGTCTTGTTACCTACGAAACTCAAAACCACTTATAATACACGTTTCTTGTAATGTATAAGATACTTTCAATACATTTTGTCATTTTTCTATGTAAGAAGCTAAAAAAACAATCAAAAGATTTGTTTTTGGTAATGTTATTCCCGTTCTTCATAATAGGTGTTTTGCATGCGTTTTAGTGTTTTGGTACCTAAGTAGCTCAAAAACACTCACAAGACATTATTTTTTAATGCTTTGTTTTCCCGTATAGGGTGTTTTCCATACTTTTTAGCGTTTTATCGCCTAGCGCGCTCATAAATAATACTCAAAAGATGCTTTTCTGGAGTTCTCGTTTCCTTTCCCAAAATATGGTGCTTTGCATGCATTTTGGCATTATGGTACCTAAAATGAAAAATACATTAAAATGCACGTTTTTGGTAACGTTTTTTCTTTTCATATAGAGTGCTATTCATGCATTTTTACGTATCTAAAAAAAAAAACTCAAAATACAGTTTTCTTTTAATGTCTTTTCGTTTCCCCTCATAGGGTATTTTGCATGCAATTGTGCGTTTTTGTACGTAAGCATGTCAAAAATACTCAAAATGCTCCTATTTGATAATGTTCTCTTGATCCATATAATGTGGTATTAACGCGTTATCTCATTTCGGTACTAAAGGAACTCAAAAACACTCACAATCCATGTTTCTGGTAATTTCTTTTTTGTTTCACCATTACGTTTCTCGTAACGTCTTTTCGTTTTCCCATGTAGGGAAAACGTTTTTCTACGTAACAGGCTAAAAACACTCAAAATACTTGCTTTTGGTAATGTTATTTTGTGTCTCGATGAAGTGCGCTTTTCATGTGTTTTAGCATTTTGGTAAGTAAGATTTTCAAAAACACCCAAAAGACACTTTTCACAATGTTGTTCTGTTTCATATTTTGAGTGAATTCTGTGGTTTTTAACGATTGGTATATAATACGCTAAAATAAATAAATAAATAAATAAATAAATAAAAACACAAAAAACATGTTTCCGGTAAAGCCGTTTCATTTCCCCATTTGCATTTTGCAAAATGGCTTTGCATGCATTTTCGTGTTTTGGTAGCTAACTGTGGAAACACTCAAAGTACACGTTTTTCGGTAATGTTGTTCTTTCTCGATATAGAGTGCTATTCATATATTTTATCCTTTTCAAACCTAAGAAGCTCGAAAACAGTCATAGTATATACACGTTTCTCGTAATGTCTTTTTGTTTTCCTATATAAGGTACTTTTCTTACATTTGGCGTTTTATTACATAACAAGCTCAAAAACACTCAAAATACAGTTTTTTTCTGTAAGTTATGCTGTTTGTCTATAAACAGTGTTTTTAGGTATTTTACAGTTTTGATACATAAGAAGGAAAAACACTAAAAAGAGACGTTTTTTTTTTTTCCTATATGACGTGTTTTCCAGAAATTTCCAGAAACATGTCTTTTGAGTGTGTATGAGACTATTATGCACCAAAACGCTAAAAAAAATACTTGAAAATCATTCTATATGAGAAAACAAAACAACATTAAGAAAAACGAGTCTTTTGAGTGTTTTTGAGCTTCTCACGTACCAAGGCGCGAAAAAAAAAAAAAAAAAACATGCAAAAAAAAAAACGATTTATGTAGAAACAGAATACCATTACCAAAAAACAAGTATTATGAGTGTTTTTGAGCTTGCTACATAGAAAAACGCCATAATACAGGCAAAGTAACCTACATGAGGAAACGAAGAAACGTTGCAAGAAACGTGTGTTATGACTGGTTATAAGCTTAGATACTAAAACGCTAGGACTCATGAATAGCACTGTACATGCAGAAACAAAACAAGATTACCAAAAACATGTATTTTGAGTGTATTTCACATTCTTAGGCACCAAAACGCCAAAATGCATGCAAAGCACCCTATATGGAGAAAGGAAAATAATTATAGAAAAGTGTCTCTTCAGTGTTTATGAGGGAAGTAGGCAATAAAACGCTGAAAAGCATGGAAAACAAAACACCATTAACAAAATAGTGTCGTTTGAGTGTTTTTGAGGTACTTAGGTAACAAACCGCTACAACGCATACAAAACACCCTTTATGTAGAAACACAATAACATTACAAAAAAAAAAAAGTTTCTTTTTTTTTTATTTTGGTGCCTAGAACGTAAAAAAAAACATTAAAAAGGCACATATCTAGAAATGTCGTTTCGTTTCCTCATATAAAGTTCTGCATCTCCATATTGAGATAAAGAAAATTCTTTGGTAATTTTTTTTCTTTTTTTTTCAATAAAGGTTGTTTTACACGTTATTAGCATTTTGATACGTAACAAGCTCCTAAACACACAAAAGACACACTTTTGGGTAATGTTGTTTTGCATTCCAGAATAGGTGCTTTCCACACATTTTAGCGTTCTGGTGCCTAAACCACTCATAAACAAATTTCTTTTAATATCGTTTCGTTTTTTTTTTTTTTTTCCATATGCAGTGCTCTCCATGCATTTTGGCATTTTAGTACTTATTGTTTCCCATAAAAAAAAAATGTATGCACTTTAGCGTTTTGGTACGTAAGAAACTCAAAAATACAAAAAAAAAAAAAAAGACACGTTTTTGGTCATGTTATTTTGTACTGCAATATAGTGTGTTTTCCATGTTTTTAACGTTTTCGAGCCTAACATGTTCAAACACATACAAAAGACACGTTTCTGGTAATGTCATTTCGTTTCCTTATATAGAGTGGTTTGCATGCTTTTTTTTTTTTTTTGGGGGGGGGGCGTTTTGGTACCTAACAATGTGAAAAAAAACAATGTGAAAAAAAGCGTTTTGGTACCTAAAACACTGAAAACAATGAAAATGCACCTTTCTGGTTATGTCGTTTCGTTTCCCCATATGATATGCGTTGTATGTATTTTGGCGTTTTGGTACATAACATTGTGAAAATGGTCAAAACACCTTTCTGGTAATGTTGTTCAGTTTCTACATATGAAGTGCTATTCATGCATTTTAGCATTTTGTTACCTGAGAATGTCAAAAACACTTTTAATCCATTTTTCCGGTAATATTGCTTTGTTTCACCACATGAGGTACTTTGCATGTATTTTCCTGTTTCTGTACCTACAAACTCAAAAAAACACTAGAAATTCATACTTTTGGTAATATTATTATGTTTCTGCAGAAAGAGTGTTTTCCATGCGTTTTAGTGTTTTGATACGTAGGGAACTGAAAAACGCTCAAAAGACGCGCTTTTCGTTATGTCTTTGTAATCCAGTGTTGAGTCTTTTCCATGGATTTTAGCATTTTGGTGCCTAACAGATTCAAAAACACGCAAAAACCATGTTTCATATATTGTCATTTTGTTTCTCCATATAGAATGCTTTACATGCATTTCGTTTCTTTGGCACGTAATAATATGAAAAAAAAAAAATCTAAATAAACGTTTTTCGTAATGTTGTTTTATTCCTCCATATAAAGTGTTATTGACGCATTTTAGACTTTTGGTACTTGAGAAGCTCAAAAAGCACTTACAATACACGTTTCTCGTCATGTTCTTTCGTTTCCCCATGCAGAGTGCTTTGTATTCATTTCGGCATTCTGGTACATAAGAATGTAAAAAAACACTCAAAACAGATCTTTTTAACAATGCTGTTCTGTTTCTCCATATAAAGTGATATTCACGTGTTTTAACTTTTTATTAGCTAAGCTGTTCAAAAATACTTGGAATACACGTTTCTTGTAATATCGTTTCTTTTTCCACATAAGATACATTGCATGCATTTCATCGTATTTGTATTTTTTTTTTTTTTTTTTACGTAAGAAGTTTAAAACACTGAATATACAGTTTTTTTTTTTTTTTTTTTTTGTAAAGTTATTCTGTTTTTTCATAAAGAGTGTTTTGTATGTGTGTGAGCGTTTTGGTACATAAGAAGCTCAAAAACAATCATATGATACGTTTTTGGTAATGTTTTGCATTGTAATATAGAGTGCTTTTTTTTTCATTATTTTAGCGTTCTGATGCCCAAAACGCAGTAAAACAATGAAAAGCATGTTTCATGTAATCTCGATTCCATCGTCTATAAATAGAGCTTTGTATGCATTATGGCGTTTTTGGTACCTAACAATGTAAAAAACTTTCAAAACACAATTTTTTTTTTTTTTTTATATCATGGTTCAGTTTCTACATATAGAGTGCTATTCACGCGTTTTTGCGTTTAGTTACCTAAGGTCAATAACACTCATAAAACACATTTCTGGTAATCAAGTTTTGTTTTACCATATAGGTTACTATACATGCAGTTTGCCGTTATTGTACTTAACAAGCTTAAAAAAAATACTCAAAATACACATTTTTGATAATGTTACTTTTTTTCCTTTTTTTATGCGTTTTAATTTTTTTGTACGTAAGAAGCTCGAAAACAATCAAAAGGCATTTTTTTTTGGTTTGGTAATGTTTTGTATTCCAACGTAGGGTGCTTTCCTTGTATTTTAGCGTTTTGATACTTAAAACACTCAAAAACACTTAAAAAGACACGTTTCTTATAACGTCGTTTTGTTTCTCCATATTGAATGCTTTTCATCGATTTTGGCATATTGGTAGCTAACAATGTGAAAAGCAATTAAAATATACGTTTTTTGGTGATGTTCTATTTCTCCTTAGAGTGCTGTTCACGTGTTTTTGCGATTTGCTAACTAAGAAGATAAAAAAAAAATGTTATAAACGTTTCTCATAATGTCTTTTTCGTTTACTTATTTTTGGTGATTTGCATGCATTGTAAAGCATTGATACCTAACGAGCTCAAACTCACTCACAATACACGTTTTTTTTTGTAACTCAGTTCTCTTTCTTCAAATCACGTGCTTTGGATACGTCTTGGAGTTTTGGTACTTAACAAAGAGATAAAAACTCAAAAGACATGTTTTTTTGGTAATGTTCTGTTTCTCCATATAGAGTGCATTTTACACGTTTTAGTGTCTTGGTACATAAGAATTTCAGAAACACTTATAATACACGTTTCTTCTAATAACTGTTTTCCATCTAAGGTACTTTACATGCATTTTGGCGTTTTTGTACGTAACATGCTCAAAACACTCAAAAGACACTTTTTTGGTAATGTTGTTCTGTTTCTCGATATAGAGCGCTATTCATGCGTTTTTTGGTATCTAGGAAGTTCAAAAACTCTCATAATGCACGTTCTCATGTCTTTTCGTTTCCCCATATAAAGTACTTTGCCTGCATACTGGTATTTTCTACGTGAAAAGCTCAAAAATACTCAAAATACACGTTTTTGGTAAAGTTTTACTGTTTATCCATATTTTTTTTTTTTTATGCGTTTCGTCGTTTCCGTTAGTAAGTAGCTCAAATACACTGAAAAGAGACGTTTTTGGTAATAATGTTTTGTTTTCCCATAAAGGGTCCTTTTCCATGTTTATTATCGTTTTGGTGCCTACCACGCTCATAAACATTCAAAAGACACGTTTCTGGAAGTCTCTTTTTCTTTCCCAATATAAGATGCTTTGCATGTATTTCCGCATTTTGGTACCTAACAATGTGAAATACACTCAAAATACTCATATTTAGTAATGTTGTTCTGTTTCTCAATATAGAGTGCTATTCATGCTTTGTATCGTTTTCGTACCTAAGAAGCTCAAAAAACACTCATAATAGGCGTATCTTGTAATGTCTTTTCGCTTCACCATATAGGGTACTTTGCATGCATATTGACGTTTTTTGTACGTAAAAACTCATTAACAATCACATTATTTGTTTTTGGTAATATTATTCTGTTTCTCGAAGAAGGATGTTCTGCATGCGTTTTAACGTTTTCATACGTAAGTAGCTCAAAAAAACATTGAAAAGAGATGTCTTTGGTAATGTTGTTTTGTTTTCTCATATAGGGTGATTTCCATGCGTTTTGGTGCCTAACACGCTAATAAACACTCAAAAAACACGTTTGTCGAGTTTTTCTCCCGCATATAGCGTGCTTTGCATGCATTTTGGCGTTTTGGTTCCTAACAATGTGAAATATACTGAAAGAAAAAACAAACGTTTTCGTTAATATTATTTCGTTTCTCCATATACTGCTATACATGCGTTTTATCGTTTTCGTACCTAACAGGCTGAAAAACACTCATAATGCATGCCTCTTGTAATATCCTTTTGTTTTCATAAACAGTATACTTTGAGTGCGTTTTGACGTTTTTGTTCGTAACGATCTCAAAAACACTAAAAGTATCTGTTTTTGGTAATGCTATTCTTTTTTTTTTTTTCTCATAAAGTATGTTTTTGCATGAGTTTTTAGTGCTTTGGTACGTAAGAAATAAAAAAAAAAAAAAAACTTAAAAGATGTTTTACACGTTATTAGCATTTTGATACGTAACAAGCTCCTAAACACACAAAAGACACACTTTTGGGTAATGTTGTTTTGCATTCCAGAATAGGTGCTTTCCACACATTTTAGCGTTCTGGTGCCTAAACCACTCATAAACAAATTTCTTTTAATATCGTTTCGTTTTTTTTTTTTTTTTCCATATGCAGTGCTCTCCATGCATTTTGGCATTTTAGTACTTATTGTTTCCCATAAAAAAAAAATGTATGCACTTTAGCGTTTTGGTACGTAAGAAACTCAAAAATACAAAAAAAAAAAAAAGACACGTTTTTGGTCATGTTATTTTGTACTGCAATATAGTGTGTTTTCCATGTTTTTAACGTTTTCGAGCCTAACATGTTCAAACACATACAAAAGACACGTTTCTGGTAATGTCATTTCGTTTCCTTATATAGAGTGGTTTGCATGCTTTTTTTTTTTTTTTTTTTTGGGGGGGGGGGGCGTTTTGGTACCTAACAATGTGAAAAAAAACAATGTGAAAAAAAGCGTTTTGGTACCTAAAACACTGAAAACAATGAAAATGCACCTTTCTGGTTATGTCGTTTCGTTTCCCCATATGATATGCGTTGTATGTATTTTGGCGTTTTGGTACATAACATTGTGAAAATGGTCAAAACACCTTTCTGGTAATGTTGTTCAGTTTCTACATATGAAGTGCTATTCATGCATTTTAGCATTTTGTTACCTGAGAATGTCAAAAACACTTTTAATCCATTTTTCCGGTAATATTGCTTTGTTTCACCACATGAGGTACTTTGCATGTATTTTCCTGTTTCTGTACCTACAAACTCAAAAAAACACTAGAAATTCATACTTTTGGTAATATTATTATGTTTCTGCAGAAAGAGTGTTTTCCATGCGTTTTAGTGTTTTGATACGTAGGGAACTGAAAAACGCTCAAAAGACGCGCTTTTCGTTATGTCTTTGTAATCCAGTGTTGAGTCTTTTCCATGGATTTTAGCATTTTGGTGCCTAACAGATTCAAAAACACGCAAAAACCATGTTTCATATATTGTCATTTTGTTTCTCCATATAGAATGCTTTACATGCATTTCGTTTCTTTGGCACGTAATAATATGAAAAAAAAAAAATCTAAATAAACGTTTTTCGTAATGTTGTTTTATTCCTCCATATAAAGTGTTATTGACGCATTTTAGACTTTTGGTACTTGAGAAGCTCAAAAAGCACTTACAATACACGTTTCTCGTCATGTTCTTTCGTTTCCCCATGCAGAGTGCTTTGTATTCATTTCGGCATTCTGGTACATAAGAATGTAAAAAAACACTCAAAACAGATCTTTTTAACAATGCTGTTCTGTTTCTCCATATAAAGTGATATTCACGTGTTTTAACTTTTTATTAGCTAAGCTGTTCAAAAATACTTGGAATACACGTTTCTTGTAATATCGTTTCTTTTTCCACATAAGATACATTGCATGCATTTCATCGTATTTGTATTTTTTTTTTTTTTTTTTTTACGTAAGAAGTTTAAAACACTGAATATACAGTTTTTTTTTTTTTTTTTTTTTTTTTTTGTAAAGTTATTCTGTTTTTTCATAAAGAGTGTTTTGTATGTGTGTGAGCGTTTTGGTACATAAGAAGCTCAAAAACAATCATATGATACGTTTTTGGTAATGTTTTGCATTGTAATATAGAGTGCTTTTTTTTTCATTATTTTAGCGTTCTGATGCCCAAAACGCAGTAAAACAATGAAAAGCATGTTTCATGTAATCTCGATTCCATCGTCTATAAATAGAGCTTTGTATGCATTATGGCGTTTTTGGTACCTAACAATGTAAAAAACTTTCAAAACACAATTTTTTTTTTTTTTTATATCATGGTTCAGTTTCTACATATAGAGTGCTATTCACGCGTTTTTGCGTTTAGTTACCTAAGGTCAATAACACTCATAAAACACATTTCTGGTAATCAAGTTTTGTTTTACCATATAGGTTACTATACATGCAGTTTGCCGTTATTGTACTTAACAAGCTTAAAAAAAATACTCAAAATACACATTTTTGATAATGTTACTTTTTTTCCTTTTTTTATGCGTTTTAGTGTTTTTGTACGTAAGAAGCTCGAAAACAATCAAAAGGCATTTTTTTTTGGTTTGGTAATGTTTTGTATTCCAACGTAGGGTGCTTTCCTTGTATTTTAGCGTTTTGATACTTAAAACACTCAAAAACACTTAAAAAGACACGTTTCTTATAACGTCGTTTTGTTTCTCCATATTGAATGCTTTTCATCGATTTTGGCATATTGGTAGCTAACAATGTGAAAAGCAATTAAAATATACGTTTTTTGGTGATGTTCTATTTCTCCTTAGAGTGCTGTTCACGTGTTTTTGCGATTTGCTAACTAAGAAGATAAAAAAAAAAAATGTTATAAACGTTTCTCATAATGTCTTTTTCGTTTACTTATTTTTGGTGATTTGCATGCATTGTAAAGCATTGATACCTAACGAGCTCAAACTCACTCACAATACACGTTTTTTTTTGTAACTCAGTTCTCTTTCTTCAAATCACGTGCTTTGGATACGTCTTGGAGTTTTGGTACTTAACAAAGAGATAAAAACTCAAAAGACATGTTTTTTTGGTAATGTTCTGTTTCTCCATATAGAGTGCATTTTACACGTTTTAGTGTCTTGGTACATAAGAATTTCAGAAACACTTATAATACACGTTTCTTCTAATAACTGTTTTCCATCTAAGGTACTTTACATGCATTTTGGCGTTTTTGTACGTAACATGCTCAAAACACTCAAAAGACACTTTTTTGGTAATGTTGTTCTGTTTCTCGATATAGAGCGCTATTCATGCGTTTTTTGGTATCTAGGAAGTTCAAAAACTCTCATAATGCACGTTCTCATGTCTTTTCGTTTCCCCATATAAAGTACTTTGCCTGCATACTGGTATTTTCTACGTGAAAAGCTCAAAAATACTCAAAATACACGTTTTTGGTAAAGTTTTACTGTTTATCCATATTTTTTTTTTTTTTATGCGTTTCGTCGTTTCCGTTAGTAAGTAGCTCAAATACACTGAAAAGAGACGTTTTTGGTAATAATGTTTTGTTTTCCCATAAAGGGTCCTTTTCCATGTTTATTATCGTTTTGGTGCCTACCACGCTCATAAACATTCAAAAGACACGTTTCTGGAAGTCTCTTTTTCTTTCCCAATATAAGATGCTTTGCATGTATTTCCGCATTTTGGTACCTAACAATGTGAAATACACTCAAAATACTCATATTTAGTAATGTTGTTCTGTTTCTCAATATAGAGTGCTATTCATGCTTTGTATCGTTTTCGTACCTAAGAAGCTCAAAAAACACTCATAATAGGCGTATCTTGTAATGTCTTTTCGCTTCACCATATAGGGTACTTTGCATGCATATTGACGTTTTTTGTACGTAAAAACTCATTAACAATCACATTATTTGTTTTTGGTAATATTATTCTGTTTCTCGAAGAAGGATGTTCTGCATGCGTTTTAACGTTTTCATACGTAAGTAGCTCAAAAAAACATTGAAAAGAGATGTCTTTGGTAATGTTGTTTTGTTTTCTCATATAGGGTGATTTCCATGCGTTTTGGTGCCTAACACGCTAATAAACACTCAAAAAACACGTTTGTCGAGTTTTTCTCCCGCATATAGCGTGCTTTGCATGCATTTTGGCGTTTTGGTTCCTAACAATGTGAAATATACTGAAAGAAAAAACAAACGTTTTCGTTAATATTATTTCGTTTCTCCATATACTGCTATACATGCGTTTTATCGTTTTCGTACCTAACAGGCTGAAAAACACTCATAATGCATGCCTCTTGTAATATCCTTTTGTTTTCATAAACAGTATACTTTGAGTGCGTTTTGACGTTTTTGTTCGTAACGATCTCAAAAACACTAAAAGTATCTGTTTTTGGTAATGCTATTCTTTTTTTTTTTTCTCATAAAGTATGTTTTTGCATGAGTTTTTAGTGCTTTGGTACGTAAGAAATAAAAAAAAAAAAAAAAACTTAAAAGATGTTTTACACGTTATTAGCATTTTGATACGTAACAAGCTCCTAAACACACAAAAGACACACTTTTGGGTAATGTTGTTTTGCATTCCAGAATAGGTGCTTTCCACACATTTTAGCGTTCTGGTGCCTAAACCACTCATAAACAAATTTCTTTTAATATCGTTTCGTTTTTTTTTTTTTTTTCCATATGCAGTGCTCTCCATGCATTTTGGCATTTTAGTACTTATTGTTTCCCATAAAAAAAAAATGTATGCACTTTAGCGTTTTGGTACGTAAGAAACTCAAAAATACAAAAAAAAAAAAAAAGACACGTTTTTGGTCATGTTATTTTGTACTGCAATATAGTGTGTTTTCCATGTTTTTAACGTTTTCGAGCCTAACATGTTCAAACACATACAAAAGACACGTTTCTGGTAATGTCATTTCGTTTCCTTATATAGAGTGGTTTGCATGCTTTTTTTTTTTTTTGGGGGGGGGGCGTTTTGGTACCTAACAATGTGAAAAAAAACAATGTGAAAAAAAGCGTTTTGGTACCTAAAACACTGAAAACAATGAAAATGCACCTTTCTGGTTATGTCGTTTCGTTTCCCCATATGATATGCGTTGTATGTATTTTGGCGTTTTGGTACATAACATTGTGAAAATGGTCAAAACACCTTTCTGGTAATGTTGTTCAGTTTCTACATATGAAGTGCTATTCATGCATTTTAGCATTTTGTTACCTGAGAATGTCAAAAACACTTTTAATCCATTTTTCCGGTAATATTGCTTTGTTTCACCACATGAGGTACTTTGCATGTATTTTCCTGTTTCTGTACCTACAAACTCAAAAAAACACTAGAAATTCATACTTTTGGTAATATTATTATGTTTCTGCAGAAAGAGTGTTTTCCATGCGTTTTAGTGTTTTGATACGTAGGGAACTGAAAAACGCTCAAAAGACGCGCTTTTCGTTATGTCTTTGTAATCCAGTGTTGAGTCTTTTCCATGGATTTTAGCATTTTGGTGCCTAACAGATTCAAAAACACGCAAAAACCATGTTTCATATATTGTCATTTTGTTTCTCCATATAGAATGCTTTACATGCATTTCGTTTCTTTGGCACGTAATAATATGAAAAAAAAAAAATCTAAATAAACGTTTTTCGTAATGTTGTTTTATTCCTCCATATAAAGTGTTATTGACGCATTTTAGACTTTTGGTACTTGAGAAGCTCAAAAAGCACTTACAATACACGTTTCTCGTCATGTTCTTTCGTTTCCCCATGCAGAGTGCTTTGTATTCATTTCGGCATTCTGGTACATAAGAATGTAAAAAAACACTCAAAACAGATCTTTTTAACAATGCTGTTCTGTTTCTCCATATAAAGTGATATTCACGTGTTTTAACTTTTTATTAGCTAAGCTGTTCAAAAATACTTGGAATACACGTTTCTTGTAATATCGTTTCTTTTTCCACATAAGATACATTGCATGCATTTCATCGTATTTGTATTTTTTTTTTTTTTTTTTTTACGTAAGAAGTTTAAAACACTGAATATACAGTTTTTTTTTTTTTTTTTTTTTTTTTTGTAAAGTTATTCTGTTTTTTCATAAAGAGTGTTTTGTATGTGTGTGAGCGTTTTGGTACATAAGAAGCTCAAAAACAATCATATGATACGTTTTTGGTAATGTTTTGCATTGTAATATAGAGTGCTTTTTTTTTCATTATTTTAGCGTTCTGATGCCCAAAACGCAGTAAAACAATGAAAAGCATGTTTCATGTAATCTCGATTCCATCGTCTATAAATAGAGCTTTGTATGCATTATGGCGTTTTTGGTACCTAACAATGTAAAAAACTTTCAAAACACAATTTTTTTTTTTTTTTATATCATGGTTCAGTTTCTACATATAGAGTGCTATTCACGCGTTTTTGCGTTTAGTTACCTAAGGTCAATAACACTCATAAAACACATTTCTGGTAATCAAGTTTTGTTTTACCATATAGGTTACTATACATGCAGTTTGCCGTTATTGTACTTAACAAGCTTAAAAAAAATACTCAAAATACACATTTTTGATAATGTTACTTTTTTTCCTTTTTTTATGCGTTTTAGTGTTTTTGTACGTAAGAAGCTCGAAAACAATCAAAAGGCATTTTTTTTTGGTTTGGTAATGTTTTGTATTCCAACGTAGGGTGCTTTCCTTGTATTTTAGCGTTTTGATACTTAAAACACTCAAAAACACTTAAAAAGACACGTTTCTTATAACGTCGTTTTGTTTCTCCATATTGAATGCTTTTCATCGATTTTGGCATATTGGTAGCTAACAATGTGAAAAGCAATTAAAATATACGTTTTTTGGTGATGTTCTATTTCTCCTTAGAGTGCTGTTCACGTGTTTTTGCGATTTGCTAACTAAGAAGATAAAAAAAAAAAATGTTATAAACGTTTCTCATAATGTCTTTTTCGTTTACTTATTTTTGGTGATTTGCATGCATTGTAAAGCATTGATACCTAACGAGCTCAAACTCACTCACAATACACGTTTTTTTTTGTAACTCAGTTCTCTTTCTTCAAATCACGTGCTTTGGATACGTCTTGGAGTTTTGGTACTTAACAAAGAGATAAAAACTCAAAAGACATGTTTTTTTGGTAATGTTCTGTTTCTCCATATAGAGTGCATTTTACACGTTTTAGTGTCTTGGTACATAAGAATTTCAGAAACACTTATAATACACGTTTCTTCTAATAACTGTTTTCCATCTAAGGTACTTTACATGCATTTTGGCGTTTTTGTACGTAACATGCTCAAAACACTCAAAAGACACTTTTTTGGTAATGTTGTTCTGTTTCTCGATATAGAGCGCTATTCATGCGTTTTTTGGTATCTAGGAAGTTCAAAAACTCTCATAATGCACGTTCTCATGTCTTTTCGTTTCCCCATATAAAGTACTTTGCCTGCATACTGGTATTTTCTACGTGAAAAGCTCAAAAATACTCAAAATACACGTTTTTGGTAAAGTTTTACTGTTTATCCATATTTTTTTTTTTTATGCGTTTCGTCGTTTCCGTTAGTAAGTAGCTCAAATACACTGAAAAGAGACGTTTTTGGTAATAATGTTTTGTTTTCCCATAAAGGGTCCTTTTCCATGTTTATTATCGTTTTGGTGCCTACCACGCTCATAAACATTCAAAAGACACGTTTCTGGAAGTCTCTTTTTCTTTCCCAATATAAGATGCTTTGCATGTATTTCCGCATTTTGGTACCTAACAATGTGAAATACACTCAAAATACTCATATTTAGTAATGTTGTTCTGTTTCTCAATATAGAGTGCTATTCATGCTTTGTATCGTTTTCGTACCTAAGAAGCTCAAAAAACACTCATAATAGGCGTATCTTGTAATGTCTTTTCGCTTCACCATATAGGGTACTTTGCATGCATATTGACGTTTTTTGTACGTAAAAACTCATTAACAATCACATTATTTGTTTTTGGTAATATTATTCTGTTTCTCGAAGAAGGATGTTCTGCATGCGTTTTAACGTTTTCATACGTAAGTAGCTCAAAAAAACATTGAAAAGAGATGTCTTTGGTAATGTTGTTTTGTTTTCTCATATAGGGTGATTTCCATGCGTTTTGGTGCCTAACACGCTAATAAACACTCAAAAAACACGTTTGTCGAGTTTTTCTCCCGCATATAGCGTGCTTTGCATGCATTTTGGCGTTTTGGTTCCTAACAATGTGAAATATACTGAAAGAAAAAACAAACGTTTTCGTTAATATTATTTCGTTTCTCCATATACTGCTATACATGCGTTTTATCGTTTTCGTACCTAACAGGCTGAAAAACACTCATAATGCATGCCTCTTGTAATATCCTTTTGTTTTCATAAACAGTATACTTTGAGTGCGTTTTGACGTTTTTGTTCGTAACGATCTCAAAAACACTAAAAGTATCTGTTTTTGGTAATGCTATTCTTTTTTTTTTTCTCATAAAGTATGTTTTTGCATGAGTTTTTAGTGCTTTGGTACGTAAGAAATAAAAAAAAAAAAAAAACTTAAAAGATGTATTTTTTTACATGATGTCTTGTATTCCTACATAGGGTGAAGTTTATTATAGCGTGCCTGCATGCATGCCTCTTGTAATATACTTTTGTTTACATAAACAGTATACTTTGCGTGCGTTTTGACGTTTTTGTTCGTAACGATCTCAAAAACACTAAAAGTATCTTTTTTTGGTAATGCTATTCTGTTTTTTTTTTTTTTCATAAAGTATGTTTTTGCATGAGTTTTTAGTGCTTTGGTACGTAAGAAATAAAAAAATAAAAAAAAACACTTAAGATATATATATATATATATATATATATATATATATATATATATATATATATATATATATATATATATATATATATATATATATTTTTTTTTTTTTTATGTCTTGTATTCCTACATAGGTTGAAGTTTATTATAGCGTTTTTGGTACCTACCATGCTCAAGAATACTTAAAAGACATGTTCTTGGTAATGTCGTTTCGTTTCCCCATATAGGAGGCTTTAAATGAATTTTGACGTTTAGGTATCTAATAATGTGAAAAACACTAGAATTTTTTTTTTTTTTTTTTTTTTTTTTGTAATGTTCTGTTTTTCTTCATATAGAGTGCTGCTCTTGACTTTTAGCGTTTTGGCAGTTAAGAAGCTTAAAAACACTCATAATGCATAATTATCGTAATGTTTTGTTTTTTTTTCGTTTCCTCCTATAATATACTTTGAATGCATCTTGGCGGTTTTATACATAAGATTAAAAACGCTCTTTTTTTTTTTTTTTTTTTTGTAATGTTATTCTCTTTCCCTATGGAGGATGATTTCCATGCATTTTAGTCTTTTCGTAAGGATCTCAAACACTGAAAAGTTTTTTTTTTTTTTTTTGGGGGGGGTAATGTTGTTTTCCCATAAAGTGTGCTTCCCATGCTTTTAAGCGTTTTGGTGCCTAGTACGCTCCTGAGCATTTAAGAAACAGGTTTCTGGAAATCTAGTTTGCTTTCCCTATATTGAATACTCAGAGTGTATTTTGGCCTTTTCGTACCTAACAATGTGAAATGCCCTTAGACTACACGTTCTTTGGTAATGTTGTTCTCTTTCTCCATATAGATTTCTATTCATGCATTTTTGAGTTTTGGTACCTAAGATACTCAAAAGCACTCTTAATAAACGTTTCTCGTAATGTTCTTCCATTTCCCTCTGTATGGTATTTTCCATGTATTTCGGCGTTTTTGTACGTAAGAAGCTTGAAAAATATCATAATACTTATCTTTTTAAATGCTATTCTCTTTCTCCATAAAAAGTTTTACCGTTTTAATACGCAAGTAGCTCAAAAACGCTCAAAACACACTTTTTTTGTAAAGATGTTTTGTATCCTAATATAGGGTGCTTTCATGCCATCTTAGCGTTTTGATGCCTAACACGTTTATAAACACTCAAAAAAGACGTTTTTCAAAATTATTATTTTCCCCATATAGGAAGCTTTGCAAGCATTTCGGCGTTTTGGTACCAAATTATGTGAAAAATACTTAAAATACACGATTTTAGTAATGTTGTTCTGAATCACGATATAAAGTGTTACTCATGCGTTTTTGCATATTGGTAGCTAAGAAGTTCAAACACTCATAATACACATTCTAATGTCTTTTCGTTTCCCCATACAGGTTACTTTACATGCATTTTTTGTACGTAAGAAGCTCAAAATCATCCAAAACACTCGTTTTTAATATTTTATTCTGACTCTTTATGAAGGGTGTTTTGCATGCGCTTTAGCTTTTTGGTACGTAAGAAGCTCAAAAACACTCAAAATGCACGTTTTTCGTATTGTTATCTTTTGATCCAATATAGGGTGATTTCCATGCTTTTCAGCTCATAAAAACTCAAATGATACTTTTCTTGAGTTCTCGTTTTATTTCCCTATATACGGTACTTATATACTATATACGTACTATATACGGTACTATATACGGTGCATGCATTTTGACGTTAACGTATCTAATATTGTGAAACACACCCCAAATACACGTTTTTGGTAATGGTGCTCTCTGTCCATATAGCTATTCATGCGTTTCAGCGTTTTAGTACCTAAGAAGCTCAAAAACTCATAATACACGTCTATGGTAATGTCCTTTCGTTTCACTATATAGGGTATTCTCCTTGCATTTTGGCGTTTTTCTACGTAACAAGCTCAAGAAACAATGAGAATGCTAGTTTTTGGTAATGTTATTTTGTTTTTTTTCCTTAAAGGGTGTCTGGCATGCGTTTTATCGTTTTGGTATGTAAAGAGTTGAAAAAAAAAAACACCCAAAAGACACGTTTTTCGTAACGTTCTTCTGCATTCCCATATCGGATGAATTCCATGCTCTCAGGCGACGTAGTGCCCAACACGCTCAAAAACAACAAAAAAAAAAAAAGAAACAAAAAAACGCGTTTCTGTCAATTTCGTTTCGTTTCCCCATATACGGTGATTTCCTTTTTTTTTTTTATCTTATTGCTTCTCAATATTGAGTGTTTTATGTCCGTTCTTGCTTTATTTTTTATTTATTTATTTTTATTTTATTTTATTTTATTTTTTTTTTTTTTTTTACGTAAGAAGCTCAAAAACACACAGAAGAGACGTTTCTGGTAAAGTTGTTTTGTTTTCCATATGGGGTCCTTTCTATGATTTTTAGCGTTTTAGTGCCTAACACGTTTATAAACAAAACACATTTTTTCTTACTTTTTTTCTTATATATATATATATATATATATATATATATATATATATATATATATATATATATATATATATATATATATATATATATATATATATATATATATATATATATATATATATATATATATATATATATATATATATATATATATATATATATATATCGTTCACTACCACATATGGGGCGCTTTGCATGGATTTTGGCGTTTTTGTACCTAACAATGAGAAATATATTCATAATACATGTTTTTGGTAATGTTCGTTTTCCCCATATAGAGTGCTATTCCTGCGTTTTAGCTTTTTCGATACCGAAGAAGCTCAAAACACTAATAATACACGTTTTTTGTAAAGTCTTTTCGATTTCACATATAGGGTACTTTGCCTGCATTTTAGTGTTTTTTCTATGTAACAATATCAAAAACACTTAAAAAACTTTTTTTGTGATGTTATTCTGTTTCTCCATAAAGGGTGTTGGTGTACATGATATTTAGCGTTTTTGTACGTAATAAGTTCAAAACACTCAAGAGACACGTTTTTCGTAATGTTGTTTTGTATTCCCATATAGGTTCATTTCCATGCTTTATTTTATTTTTTTTTTTTATTTTTTTTATTTTTTTTTATTTATTTATTTTTATTTATTTTTTTTTTTTTTTTGCGTTTTGGTGCCTAGTACGTTCAAAAACCCTCAAAAGACAAGTATCTTGTAATGTCATTTTGTTTACCCATATAAGGGGCTTGGCAAGCATTTCGGCGTTTTGGTACCTATTAATATTAAAAACACTGAAAATACACTTTTTGGGTAATATTGACCTGTTTCTCTATATTAAGTGCTATTTATGCGTTTCATGATTTTGCTTCTTAAGAAAAAACTCTCATAATACACGTTTTTCGTAATATCTTTTAGTTTTCCATATAAAGAAATTTGTGTGGATTTTTTTTTTTTTTTTTCTATGTAACAAACTGAAAAACATTGAAAATATTTGTTTTTGTTAATGTTATTCTGTTTTTCCATACAGTGTGTTTTACATGCCTTCAAGCATTTTCGTACGCAAAAAGTTAAAAATAACACTCAAAAGACCTGTTTATTGTAATGCGATTTTGTATCATATCTGGTGAATTACATGCTTTTTTAGAGTTTTGTTGCTTAACAAGCTCAAAAAGAGTAAATATTAAAAAGAAACTTTTCTGGTAATGTTTCGTTTCCTTGCATGCATTTTGGCGTTTTGATACCTAACAATATGAAAAATACTCAAAATACACGTTTATGGTATTTCTGTTTTTCCTCCATATAGAGCGCTATTCATGCATTTTAGCATTTTGTTACGTAAGAAGCTCAAAAACACTAATAAAACACTTTTCTTGTAATGACTTTTCGTTTCACCATATAGTGTGCTTTTCATGCATTTTAACGTTTTACTACGTAACAAGCTCAAAATCAATGAATACAGTTGGTTTCGGTAATGTTATTTTGTTTCTGTATAAAAGATATTTTGCATGAGATTTTGCATTTTGGTACGAAAGTAGCTCCAAGACACTGAAAGATGTTTTTTGTAATATTGTTTTCTTTTCCCATATAGGGTGTTTCCAATTTTTTGGGGTCGTTTTTTATCGCGCTCATAAACACTCAAAAAACACTATTTTGTATATCTCTTTTCCTTACCCAATATATGATGGTTTGCGTGCATTTTGGCCTTTTTCTACCTAGGAAATCGAAATACATTCAATATACACGTTTCTTTTTTTTTTATGTAGGAAGGACACTGGCCAAGGGCAACAAAAATCCAATAAAATGCCCACTGAAATGCCATTCCCATAGAAGGGTCAAAGCAGTGGTCAAAAATTGATGAATAAGTGTCTTGAAACCTCCCTCTTGAAGGAATTCAAGTCATAGGAAGGTGGAAATACAGAAGCAGGCAGGGAGTTCCAGAGTTTACCAGAGAAAGGGATGAATGATTGAGAATACTGGTTAACTCTTGCGTTAGAGAGGCGGACGGAATAGGGGTGAGAGAAAGAAGAAAGTCTTGTGCAGCGAGGCCGCGGGAAGAGGGGAGGCATGCAGTTAGCAAGATCAGAAGAGCAGTTAGGATGAAAATAGCGGTAGAACCAGCTAGAGATGCAACATTGCGGCGGTGAGAGAGAGGCTGAAGACAGTCAGTTAGAGGAGAGGAGTTGATGAGACGAAAAGCTTTTGATTCCAACCTGTCTAAAAGAGCAGTATGAATGGAACCCACCCAGGACATGCGAAGCATACTCCATACATGGACAGATAAGGCCCTTGTACAGAGTTAGCAGCGGGGCGGGGGGAGACGTCTCAGAACACCTAACTTCATAGAAGCTGTTTTAGCTAGAGATGAGATGTGAAGTTTCCAGTTCAGATTATAAGTAAAGGACAGACCAAGGATGTTCAGTGTAGAAGAGGGGGACAGTTGAGTGTCATTGAAGAAGAGGGGATAGTTGTCTGGAAGGTTGTGTCGAGTTGATAGATGGAGGAATTGAGTTTTTGAGGCATTGAACAATACCAAGTTTGCTCTGCCCGAATCAGAAATTTTAGAAAGATCAGAAGTCAAGCGTTCTGTGGCTTCCCTGCGTGAAATGTTTACCTCTTGAAGGGTTGGACATCTATGAAAAGACGTGGAAAAGTGCATGGTGGTATCATCAACGTAGGAGTGGATAGGACAAGAAGTTTGGTTTAGAAGATCATTTATGAATAATAAGAAGAGAGTGGGTGACAGGACAGAACCTTGAGAAACACCACTGTTAATAGATTTAGGAGAAGAACAGTGACCATCTACCACAGTAGCAATAGAACGGTCAGAAAGGAAACTTGAGATGAAGTTACAGAGAGAAGGAGAGAAGCCGTAGGAGGGTAGTTTGGAAATCAAAGCTTTGTGCCAGACTCTATCAGAAGCTTTTGATATGTTCAAGGCAACAGCAAAAGTTTCACCAAAATCTCTAAAAGAGGATGACCAAGACTCAGTAAGGAAAGCCAGAAGATCACCAGTAGAGCGGCCTTGACGGAACCTATACTGGCGATCAGATAGAAGGTTGTGAAGTGATAGATGTTTAAGAATCTTCCTGTTGAGGATAGATTCAAAAACTTTACATAGGCATGAAATTGAAGCAATAGGACGGTAGTTTGAGGTATTAGAACGGTCACCCTTTTTAGGAACAGGTTGAATGTAGGCAAATTTCCAGCAAGAAGTAATGGTAATGTTATTATGTTTCTCTATATAGATTGCTATTTATGCGCCTTATCGATTTCGTACCTAAGAAAGTCAAAAACACTATTATCATATTTTTCTCATAATGTCTTTTCGTTTTCCCATATAAGGTATTTTTCGTGCATTTTGAGGTTTTTGTATTTAAGAAGCTTAAACATTCAAAATAGTTTTTTTTTTTTTTTTGTAATGTTATTGTGTATCTCCATGAAGGGTGTTTTGCATGCGTTTTAGTGTTTTGGTAGGTAAGTTGCTCAAAAAACACTCAAGACACGTTTTTGTTAATGTTTTTTTTTTTTTTTCCATATACGGTGTTTTGCATCCTTTTTAGCGTTTTGGTGCCTAACACGCTAATAAACCTCTCAAAAGACATGTTAATAGAAATACTTATTTTCACAATATAGAGTGCTTTAAATGTATTTTGGCGTTATAACAACTAACAATGTGAAATATACTCAAAATACACGATCTTGGTAATGTTTTTATATTTCTCCATTTAGAGTGCTATTTATGCGTTTTAGTGTTTTCATAACTAAGAAGCTTAAGAACACCCATAATACAAGTTTCTCATAATACCCTTTCGTTTTCTAATATAGGGTACTTTCCATGCATTTTAGTGTTTTTATATGTAACGTGTTCAAAACTCTTTAGATACAAATTTTTGGTAGTTTTTTTATGTTTTAAGTATAGAGTGTTTTGCTTGCGTTTTAGCGTTTCATTACGTAAGTAGCTCACAACACTGCAAAGAGACGTTTTTAATAATGTTTTGTTTTCCCACATAGAGTACTTTTCATGCTTTTTTTTATTTTGGTGCGAAGCACGCTCATAAACACTCAAAATACACTTTTCTGAAAATCTAATTTCCTTTCCCAATATAGGGTGCTTTGAATGCATTTTGGCGTTTTGGTACCTAACAATGTGAAATACATTCAAAATTCACGTTTTTGCTAATGTTGTTATGTTTCGCCATATAGAGTGCTATTCATGCGTTTTCACGTTTTGGTACCTAAAGAGCTATAAATCTCTCATAATACACGTCCCTCATAATATTCTTTTCTTTCTCCATATAGGATGTTTTCCATGCATTTTTGCGTTTTTGTACGTAACAAATTGAAATACACTCAAAATACTTTTTTTTTATAATATTCTATTTTTCCATAAAAGGATTTTTTGCAAGCGTTTTATCGTTTTGGTACGTAACTTGCTGAAAAACATTAAAAAGAAATTTTTTTATTTTTTTATTTATTTATTTATTTATTTTATTTATTTATTTTATATTTATTATTGTTATTATTATTTTTTTTTTTTTGTTGTATTCCCATATGGGTCGATTTCCATGCTTTTTAGCGTTTTAGTACATAGTATGCTCATGGCGAAAATACATGTTTCTGGAAATCTCGTTTCCTTTCTACATATAGTGTGCTTTGCAAGCATTTTGGCGTTTGGTACCTGAGAATGTGAAATACACTCAAAATACATGTTTTTTGTAATGTTCGGTTTCTTGATATAAAGTACTAATCATTTTTCGTTTTTATACCTAAAAAATAAAAAATAATGCACGTTTCTCATCATGTCTTTTCGTTTTCCTGTAATTTGCATTCATTTTGGCCTTTTTCTACGTAAGAAACTCAAAACACTCAAAATTCTTGTTTTTTGGCACTGTATATACTCACTATAAAATGTGTTTTACATGCGTTTTGGTAAGTAAAAAAAGAATCAATAACACTCAAAGTACGTTTTTCATGTTTTTTTTTTCGCAATACACGGCGATTTCCGTGGTTTTTAGCATTTTGGTGCCTAACACGTAAAAAAAAAAAAATCCTAAATTGCATTTCTCAATGCCATTAACTTTCCTTATAACAGGAAGCTTTACATGCATTTTTGGCGTTTTAATACTTAACAATGTGAAAAACACTCAAAATACACGTTTTTCGTAATGTTATTCTGTTTCTCGATATAGAGTGCTATTAATGCGCTTAAGTGGTTTGATACCTAAGAAGCTCAAAAATTCTCATAATACAACGTTTCTCGTAATGTTTTTTTCTTTCCCCATATGGAGTACTTAGCATGCATTTTGGTCTTTTTGTGCGTAACAAGCTCAAAAACACACAAAATACTTGTTTTTTTTTTCGTAATTTTATTTTGTTCCTCCATAAAGGGTGCTTTCCATGAGTTTTAGCGTTTTAGTACGTATGTAGCTCAAAAACAGTGAAAAAAGACATTTCTTGTAATGCTGTTTCGTTTTCCCATATAAGGTGATTTCCATGTTTTTTTTCTAGCGTTTTTGTGCCTAACACGCTTATAAACACTCAAAAAACACGTTTATGGAAATATCGTTTGCTCTAACCATGTAGGATGGTTTGCGTACATTTTGATGTTTTAGGACCAAGCAAAGTAAAATACATTCAAAATACACGTTTTTGGTAATGTTGTTCTGTTTCTCCATATAGAGTGCTATTCATGTATTTTTGAGATTTAGTATATAAGCTTAAATATATTAAGCTTATATATATATATATATATATATATATATATATATATATATATATATATATATATATATATATATATATATATATATATATATATATATATGCTATTAAGGCTTTTTCGCGTTTTGGTACCTAAGAAGCTCAAAAACACTGTTAATACACGTTTCTTATAATTTCCTTTTGTTTTCCCATACAGGGTACTTTACATGTATTTTGGTGTTTTTACACGTAAACTAAAAAAAAAAATAATAATAATAATAATAATGCTATTCTGTTTCTCCATTAAGGGAGGTTTGCATGTTTTGCATTTGCATTGCGTTTTGGTTCGCAACTAGCTTAAAAACAATGAAAAGAGACGTTTTTTATAATGTTTTATTTTCCCATATAGGTTACTTTCAATGTTTTTTTTTTTTTCTACATTTTAGTGGCTAACACGCCAATAAACACTCGAAAGATATATTTCTGGAAATGCCGTTTCGTTTCACCATAGAGGGTGCTTTGCATGCCTTTTGCTGTTTTGGTACCTAATAATGTGAAAAAACACTGGAAGCACACATGTTCTGTTTCTCCATATAGAGTGATATTCAGGCGTTTTATCGTTTTTATAGCTAAGAAGCACTAAAGGACTCAAAAATTCGTCTGTCGTAATGTTCTTTGGTTTCCCCATATAGTGTACTTTCCATACATTTTGGTTCTTTTGAACGTAATAGGTTCAACCATCAAAATACACATTTCAGGAAAGGTTATTTTGTTTCTCTATGAACGGTGTTTTGCATATGTTTGGTAGGTAAATAGCTAAAAAATAATAATAATAAATAAATAAAAACACTCGACACTTATTTTTCCATACATTTTGGCAAAAAACTTTTAAAATATTCCCTGTTGGAAATTTTATTCTTGCTCCGTAAAGGGTGTTTTTTGCATGCGTTTTACCGTTTTGGTACGTAAGAAGCTCAAAAGCACTTAAAAGACACTTTTTTTTTTTCGTAATGTTGTTTGGTTTATCCATATTGTGTTTTGGTGCATCAGATGCTCATAAACACTCAAGACACACGTTTTTGGAAATACCGTTTATTTTTCCATTATATGTTGCTTTACATGCATTTTTGCATTTTGATACCTAATAATTAATATATATATATATATATATATATATATATATATATATATATATATATATATATATATATATATATATATATATATATATATATATGTTACAGTCAATACCTGAATCCAGACAATTTGTAAAGTGACTTATTTTTTCAGGCAATTTGTGAACTGCCTGGTTAGGTTAGGTTAGGTTAGGTTAGGTTAGGTTAGGTTAGGTTAGGTTAGGTTAGATTAGGTTAGGTTAGGTTAGGTTAGGTTAGGTTAGGTTAGGTTATAACCTAACCTAACCTAACCTAACCTAACCTAACCTAACCTAACCTAACCTAACCAGGCAGTTCACAAATTGCCTGAAAAAATAAGTCACTTTACAAATTGTCTGGATTCAGGTATTGACTGTAACATATATATATACACACATATATATATATATATATATATATATATATATATATATATATATATATATATATATATATATATATATATATATATATATATATTCATGGTAATGTTCCATTTCTCTATACAGAGTGCTATTAAAACGTCTTTTGCGTTTTGTTACCTAAAAGCTCAAAAAAAAAAAAAAACATTAACGTTTATTGTAATGTCTGTTCGTTATTCCATATAGAGTAATTTGCATGAATTTTGGCGTTTTCCTACGTGCCAATGTGAATAACACTCAAAACACACGTTTTTGGTAATGTTGTTTTGTTTCTACATAGAGAGTGCTATTCACGCGTTTTAGCGTTTTGTTAACTAAGGAGATCAATAACATTCAAAATATACGCTTCTGATAATATCGTTTTGTCCTATTATATAGGGTACTTTGCCTGTATTTTGCTGTTTTTTGTACCTAATAAACTCAAAAGCACTCATTATATTATTATATGTTATTTTGTTTCTCTATAATGGATGTTTTGTATGCCTTCTATGGTTTTGGTACGTAAGATGCTCAAAAACACACAAAAGACACCTTTTTGTTAATGTTGGTTTGTATTCCAATATAGAGTGCTTTCTATGCATTTTAGCCTTTTGGTGCCTAAAACGTTCAAAACACTAAAAGACACGTTTCTGGTAATGGCGTTCAGTTTCCCCATTTAGAGTGATCTGCATGCGTTTTGGCGTTTTGGTAATTATATGAAAAACACTCAAAATATACATTTTTGGTAATGTCGTTTTGTTTCTCCATACGTTTTTCTCCTTATTCATAAAAGGTGTTTTGAAAGCGTTTTAACGTTTTGATAATGAAGAAGCTTAAAGACACCGTAAGAACACGTTTTTGGTAATGTTTTGTATTCCCATATAGGGAGATCCACATGCTTTTTAGCGTTTTGGTGCCTATAACGATAAAAAACAGGGAAAAGGCACGTTTCTGGTAATGTCATTTCGCTTCCTCATAGAAAGAACTTTCTATGCATTTTGGAGTTTTGGTACCTAACAATGAGAAAAACACTCGAAACACGTTTTTGATAATGTTCTTTTGTTTACACATATAGAGTGCTATTCACACGTTTTAGCGTTTTATTAAATGTCAATAATACTCATAATGCACGTTACTGGTAATTACGTTTTGTTTCCCCATATCGGGTATTTTGCATGCATTTTACCGTTTTTCTTTCTAACAGGCTCAAAATTACTCAAATAAAAAAATTTTTGGTAATGCTATTCTGTTTTTCCATAATGCGTATTTTGCGTGCGTTTTATCGGTTTCATACGTAAGAAGCTCAAAAACACCCAAAATGCGATTTTTTTGGTAATGTTGTTTTCCATACAGAGTGCTATTCATGTGTTTTAGCATTTTGGCACCTAAGAAGTAAATATATATATATATATATATATATATATATATATATATATATATATATATATATATATATATATATATATATATATATATATATATATATATATATATATATATATAAAATAAAACCACGTTTCTGGAAGTATCGTTTTATTTTTCATGATTTTTTACATTTTGATACCTATCACGTTCAAAAGCAAGTAAAACACACGTTTCTAGTAATGTTGCGTTTCCCGTATAGAGTGGTTTTCTTACATTTTTACGATTTTGTACCTAACAATGTGAAAAATCACTGAAAATACACGTTTTTTGCTAATGTTCTTATGTTTCTCCAAATAGAGTACTATTCAAGCAATTTTCCGTTTCGGTAGCTAAGAAGCTCAAAAACATTTATTATACACGTGTCTCATACAAACCTTTTTGTTTCCTCATATAGATTAGTTTGCATCCATTTAGGCGTTTCGATACCTACGAGGTCAAACAATACTCGTTTTTGGTAGCGTTGCTCTGTTATTTTTCAAATCACATGCTTTGCATGCATTTTGGTGTTTTGGTACATAAGGTGAAAACACTAAAAACTCACGTTTTTTTTTGTGTTGTTCTGTTTTTCTATTTAGAGTGTTTTTCACGCGTTTTATTGTTCTGGTACCTAAGAAGCTCAGAAACTCTCATTATACACGTTTCTGGTGATATCATTTCTTTTCCCAATATAGAGTACGTTGCATACATTTTGGCGTTTTTGTACGTAAGAAGCTCAAAAACACTGAAAATACTTGTTTTTGGTAATGTTACTCGTCTCCATATAGGGTGTGTTGCGTGCGTTTTAGCATTTTGGTACGTATTTAGCTCAAAAAATGCAAAAGACTCGTTTTCTTTTCCGATATAGGGTGCTTTCCAATATTTTTAGCGTTTTGTTGTCTAACATGCACAAAAATACTCAAAAGATACGTTTCTTTTAATGTCGTTTCCTTTTCTCACATTAGGGAGCATTACATGCATTTTGGCGTTTTGGTACTCAACAGTGTAAAAAAAAAATTTTAAACACTAAAAATAAATGTTTTTGGTAATATTATTGTTTCTCCATATGGAGTGCTATTCAACGCATTTTTTCTTTTGGGTTCCTAAGAAGCTCAAAAACACTCCAAAAACACGTTTTTCGTAATGCCCTTTTGTTTTCCCATTTAAAGTACTTTGCATGCATTTTGGCGTTTATGAACGTAAGCTAAAAAAAAAACTCAAAATATTTGTTTTTGATGTTTCTTTGTGTCTCAATAAAGGGGGATTTGCATGCCTTTTAGCGTTTTGTTAGGTAAGTACCTCAAAAACACTCATAAGGAACGTTTTTGGTAGTCATTCTGTTTTCCCATAAAGGGTGCTTTCGATACTTTTTAGCGTTTTGTTGTAAAATATGCACAAAAACACTCATAAGATACGTTTCCTTTAATGTTTCATTTCACCGTAGAGGTTGCTTTGCATGCATTTTGCCGTTTTGTTATCTAATGATGTGAAAAACACACAAAATACACAATACACCATTTTGTATTGTTATTGTTTCTCCATATAGAGTGTTATTCATGCGTTTCAGCGTTTGGTACCTAAGAAGCTCAAAACCACTCAAAATACGCGTCTCTTGTAAAGTTTAATTTCCCGATGTAGTGTACTTTCAGTACATAATTGCGCTTTAGTACGTAACAAGCTGAAAAAAAAAAAACTGATAATGCACGTTTTTGTTAAAAGTTATTATTGTTTCTTTATAAAAGGTGTCTTGCAAATGTTTTAGCGTTTCGGCACGTAAGTAGCTAAAAACACTCAAAATACACTGTTTGGTAATGATGTTTTGTTTCGCAATACAGATTGCTATTCAAACCTTTTAACATTTTGGTACCTAAGAAGCTTAATAACTCTCATAATACATATTTCTTAATATTATTTTTTTTTTTTTTTTACATTTAGAGTACTTTCCATCCTTTTTATAATTTTTCTATGTAACAAGCTCAAAAACTGAAAATTCATGTTTTTGGTAAAGTTACACTGTTTCTTCATAAAGGGTGTTTTCCCTGCGTTTTCGCATTTTTGTACGTAAATAGTTTAAAAACACTGAAAAGACAAATATTTGGTAAAGATGTATCGTTTGGTAGTTTTTTTTTCCAAATAGGGTTTTTTCCGTGCTTTTTAGTCTTCTCGTACCTTCAAAGGACTCTCAAAAGACATGTTTTTATAAATGAAATTTTAATTCAAGTTGAGGGTGCTTTGCATGTATTTTGGCGTTTTGATACCTATGGATGTGGAAAACACTCAAAATACATGTTTTTGATAATGTTCTCTTGCCGAGATAAGAGAAGAAAATTCATGCGTTTTAGCGTTTTGGTACCTAAACGATCCAAAGCACTCATAATATGTATTTCTAGTAATGTTCTTTCATTACCTCAAATATGGTTCTTCCCATGCATTTTGTCGTTTTTTTTACGTAACAAGCTAAATAATACTCAAAATACTTTTTTTTTGCGGGGGTAATGCTATTCTTTCTCCACAAAAGTGATTTGCATGCGTTTTAGCATTTTGTACGTAAGAATATAAAAACACTCAAAGGATACGTTTTCTGTAATGTTTGGTATTCGCAAACAGGGTGGTTTCCATGGGTTTTAGAGTTTTCGTGTATAACTTGCTCATAATCATAATCTAAAATCATTTTTCTGGAAGTGTCGTTTATTTTCTCCATATAGGGTGATTTGCCTTCATTTTGGCAGTTTAGTACCTAACAATGCAAAAAAAAACATTCAAAATACACGTTTTTGGTAATGTTTTGTTTCTCCACATATAATGATATTGAAGTGCTTTTTGCGTTTTAAAACCTAATAAGCTCAAAAGCATTCATAATACAATTTTTTTTTTTTGTAATGTCCTTTCGTTAATCCATATATGATGCTTTGCATGAATTTTCTCGTTTTCGTACGTAACACTCATGACACGCTTTTGGTAATGTTGTTCTGTTTCTACACATAGCGTTTTGTTAGGTAAGGTCAATAACATTCATAATACATGTGTGTGGTAATATCACTATGCTTTACCGTATAGGGTACATTGCAAGCATTTTGCAGTTTCTATACCTAACAAGCTCAAAACACTCAATAATCTTTTTCTCCATAAGAGTGTTTTGCGTGAGTTTTAGAGTTTTGGTATGTTAGCTCAAAAACACACAAAAGACACCTTTTTGGTAATGTTGTTTTGTTGTCTAAAATAGGGTAATTTCCAAGCATTTTTATTGTTTTGGTGCTTAAAACGCTAAAAAAAAAAATAAATAATAATAATAATAATAATAAAAATAATAAAAATACACGTTTCTGGTCATGTCGCTTCGTTTCCCTATATATAGAGTGCTTCACATGTAATTTAGCGTTTCGGTACCTGACAATGTAAAAAACACTTAAATTACACGTTTTTCGGTAATGTTCTAATTCTCTATATAGAGTGTTATTCAACGCATTCTCGCGTTTTTTGTACTTAAGAAGCTCGAAAACATTCCTTATACACGTTTCTCTTAATGTTCTTTCGTTTTCTCATGCATGGTACTTTGTATGCATTCTACCGTCTATGTACATAACAAGCTCATAAACACTCAAAATACTTGCTTTTTGGTAATGTTACTCTGTGTCTCAGTTAAGGAGATTTTGCATCCATTTTAGCGTTTTGGTAGGTGGGTACCTCAAAAACACTGAAAAGGAACGTTTCTGGTAATGTTTTGTTTTCCAGTATAACGTGTTTTCAATGATTTTCGCATTTTGTTGTCTGACATGCAGAAAAATAATTATAAGATACGTTTCTTGTAATGTTTCGTTTCCCTGTATCAAAAGTTTTGCAAGCATTTTGGCGTTTTAGTATATAATAAGGTAAAAAAAACTCAAAATCCACATTTTTGTTAATGTTCTATTTCTCCACATAGAGTGATATTAACACGTTTTCGCGTTTTGGTACCTAAGAACCTAAAAAAAAAAAAAACACTCATAATATAAGTCTCTCGTAATGTCTTTCCCTTCATAGAGTACTTTATATGCATTGTGGCATTTTCTACGTAACAAGCTCAAAAACACTGAAAATCCTTGTTTTACATAATGTTATATTTCTTCATAAATGGTGTTTTCCATACGTTTTAGCGTTTTGGTACGTAAGAAGTTAAAAGCACTCAAATGACAATTTTTTTTCATATTATTTTTTTTTTTCTCATAAATATTAATTTCCATGCTTTTTAGTGTTTTAGTGCCTTAGAGGCAAAAAAAGAAAAAAAAAACTGAAAAGACACGTTTCTGGTAATTTCGTTTCGTTTCCCCATATAGGAGGTTTTGCAGGCATTTTCGGGTTTTAGTACCTAACAATGTAAAATACATTAAAAATACACGGTTTTGGTAATGTTGTTCTGTTTCACCGTATTCATGAGTTTTTACGTTGTTGTACCTAAGACACTCCTATTACACGTTTCTCGTAAAGTATTTTTGTTTAGAAATATACTATCAATGCATTTTGGTGTTTATGGACGCTAAAAGAACAACCAAAATAATTGTTTTAGAAAATGTTATTGTGTTTTTCCTTATTTTTTTTATTTATTTTTTTTTTTTTTGCAGTCATTTTTAAGTTTTAGTACCTAATAATGTAAAATACACTCAAATTACACGTTTTTGGTAATCTTGTTCTCTCTCTCCATATAGAATCCTATTCATGCATTTTCACAGTTTGATACTTAAGAAGCTCAAGAAGACTCAAAATATACGTTTTCGAAATTTTTTTTTTTTTTTTTTTCGTCCTCATAAAGGGTACTTTGTATGTATTGTGGCATTTTTCTACGTGAGAAGCTCAGAAATACTCAAAATACTTTTTTTTTTCTTGGCCATGTTATTCTGTTTCTCCATAAAGGTTGCTTTGCAAGCGTTTTAGTGTTTTGGTACGTCAGAAGATCAAAAACACTCCAATAAAAGTTTCTGGTAGTTTTCTCTTTCCATAAAGGATGATTTACATGTTTTTTAGCGTTTTAGTGCCAAACACGTAAAATAAAAAATTAAATAAATAAAAAAAACACGCTTCTGGTAATTTCGTTTTGTTTTCCCAAATAGGGTGTTTTGCAGGCATTTTTGTGGTTTGCTACCAAGCAGTAGACACCTGCCGAAACGATAACTACTCCCAGTGAGATCTAAAGCACTGTTCAGGGGGTGCTGTGAACTTATCATTAAACCCAGCTGTGACCTCACTGAACGTTTCAAAACCCTTTGTGTCTCACAACACAAGGGGGCAGTCACAGCCTGCCCTCTAAAGACAACTCTCTTCCTACACACAAAACTACAAGCACCTAATAACACACACACCCTTCACTCAAAAATTTTAAACTCATCATTGCGACTCCTACACCAGCCTCGCCTACAACCAGTCCCCATCTGGGGAGGGGACCATAAATGTCCCCAGGTCGGACTGCCTTTCTGTCGACGACCCTAAGTGTCTTGACACCCCCCTCAACTTTTTCTTCATTAACTTCTGCGACATTCGCGGTCTAAGATCTAATTTTCAGTCTGTAGAACACCACCTCTCCTCTTCTATACCTCATCTTCTTTTCCTCACTGAAACTTGGGTGTCTGAGGCAACTGACAGTAGCCCCTTTTCTGTTTCCTCCTACTTTCTCTATCCTCATTTTCGATCCAAAGCTGGATGCTGCGTTTATGTGCGCAACGACTTAATCTGCTCTCGTGCCCACACACGAGAAAGAAATTCTTTGTTAAGTAGTCAAGTCAAGGAAGTTAAGTAGTCAAAGAAATTCTTTGACTACCTAACTTCCAAAGTGGAGCACATTCTGACCCTCTTCCCTTTTGCAGAGATCTCCATTCTTGGAGACTTCAATGTTCACCACCAGCTTTGGCTTTCTTCTCCCTTCACTGACCATCCTGGTGAAATAGCCTTCAACTTTGCCATCCTTCACGACCTAGAGCAATTGGTGCAACACCCTACTCGTATTCCTGACCGTCTTGGAGATACGCCCAACATTCTTGACCTTTTCCTGACCTCTAATCCTTCTGCTTATGCTGTCACCCTTTCTTCTCCATTGGGCTCCTCCGATCACAATCTCATGTCTGTATCTTGTCCTATCGCTTCAATCCCTCCTCAGGATCCCCCTAAGCGAAGGTGCCTCTGGCGTTTTGCCTCTGCTAGTTGGGGGGACCTGAGGAGGTATTTTGCTGATTTTCCTTGGAATTACTACTGTTTCCGTGTCAGGGACCCGTCTTTGTGTGCTGAGCGCATAACAGAGATGATAGTGTCTGGCATGGAGGCGTACATTCCTCACTCTTTTTCTCGTCCTAAACCTTCCAAACCTTGGTTTAACACAGCTTGTTCTCGTGCTATACATGATAGAGAGGTGACCTACAAGAGGTATTTAAGCCTTCCATCACCAGAATCTCATGCACTTTATATTTCTGCCCGGAACCATGCCAAGTCTGTTCTCCAACTAGCCAAAAACTCCTTCATTAACAGAAAGTGTCAAAACCTTTCAAGATCTAACTCCCATCGTGACTTCTGGCATCTAGCCAAAAATATCTCCAGTAACTTTGCTTCTTCTTCTTTCCCTCCTCTATTTCAACCAGACGGCATCACTGCTATCACATCTATTTCTAAAGCTGAACTCTTCACTCAGACCTTTGCTAAAAACTCTACCTTGGACGATTCTGGGCTTGTTCCTCCCTCTCCTCCACACTCTGACTACTTCATGCCACCTATTAAAATTCTTCGCAATGATGTTCTCCATGCCCTCGTTGGCCTTATGGACCTGATGGGGTCCCTCCTATTGTTCTCCGAAACTGTGCCTCCGTGCTTGCACCTTGCCTAGTCAAACTCTTTCAGCTTTGTCTGTCAACATCTACCTTTCCTTCTTGCTGGAAGTTTGCCTACATTCAACCTGTTCCTAAAAAGGGTGACCGTTCTAACCCCTCAAACTACCGTCCTATTGATTTAATTTCCTGCCTATCTAAAGTTTTTGAATCTATCCTCAACAGGAAGATTCTTAAACATCTATCACTTCACAACCTTCTATCTGATCACCAGTATGGGTTCCGTCAAGGTCGCTCTACTGGTGATCTTCTGGCTTTCCTTGCTGAGTCTTGGTCATCCTCTTTTAGAGATTTTGGTGAAACTTTTGTTGTTGCCTTAGACATATCAAAAGCTTTTGATAGAGTCTGGCACAAAGCTTTAATTTCCAAACTACCCTCCTACGGCTCATATCTATCTCTCTGTATACCTTCATCTCAAGTTTCCTTTTAGACCATTTTATTGCTGCTGTGGTAGACGGTCACTGTTCTTCTCCTAAATCTATTAACAGTGGTGTTCCTCAGGGTTATGTCCTGTCACCGACTCTCATCTTATTATTCGTTAATGATCTAAACCAAACTTCTTGTCCTATCCACTCCTACGCTGATGATACCACCCTGCACTTTTCCACATCTTTTCATAGACGTCCAACCCTTCAGGAGGTAAACATTTCGCGCAGGGAAGCCATAGAACGCTTGACTTCTGATCTTTCTAAAATTTCTGATTGGGGCAGAGCAAACTTGGTATTATTCAATGCTTCAAAAACTCAATTCCTCCATCTATCAACTCGACACAACCTTCCAGACAACTATCCCCTCTTCTTCATTGACACTCAACTGTCCCCCTCTTCTACACTGAACATCTTCGGTCTGTCCTTTACTTATAATCTGAACTGGAAACTTCACATCTCATTTCTAGCTAAAACAGCATCTATGATGTTAGGTGTTTTGAGACGTCTCCGCCAGTTTTTCTCACCCCCCAAGCTGCTAACTCTGTACAAGGGCCTTATCCGTCCATGTGTGGAGTATGCTTCACATATCTGGGGGGGGGGGGGGGTTCCACTCATACTGCTCTTCTAGACAGGGTGGAATCAAAAGCTTTTCGTCTCATCAACTCCTCTCCTCTAACTGACTGTCTTCAGTCTCTCTCTCACTGCCGCAGTGTTGCATCTCTAGCTGTCTTCTACCGCTATTTTCATGCTAACTGCTCTCCTGATCTTGCTAACTGCATGCCTCCCCTCCTCCCACGGTCTCGCTACACAAGACTACCTTCTTTCTCTCACCCATATTCTGTCCACCTAACGCAAGAGTTAACCAGTATTCTCAATCATTCAACCCTTTCTCTGGTAAACTCTGAAATTCCCTGCCTGCTTCTGTATTTCTACCTTCCTATGACTTGAATTCCTTCAAGAGGGAGGTTTCAAGACACTTATTCATCAATTTTTGACTGCTGCTTTGACCCTTTTATGGGACCGGCATTTCAGTAGGCATTTTTTTTTTTTTTATTGGATTTTTGTTGCCCTTGGCCAGTTTCCTTCCTACATAAAAAAAAAAAAGCAAATGTGAAATAAACTTAAAGTACACGTTTTTGGTAATCTGTTTCTCCATATAGAGTGTTATTCATGAGTTTTATCGTTTTGGTACCTATGATCAAAAACACATAATGTCCTTTCTTTTCCAATATAGAGTACTTTCCATACATTTTTACGTTTTTGTACGTAAAAAGTTAAAAAACATTCAAAATATTTGTTTTTGTTAATGTTACTGTTTTTTCTCCATAAAGGGCGTTTTGCATGTGTTTTAGGGTTTTTTTGGGTACGTAATGTTATGTACGTATAAAAACACTTAAAAGACATGTTTTTCGTCATGTTGTTTTATTTTTACTGTATAGAGTGCTTTCTGTATTTTTTTTAGAGTTTTAGTGCCTAACACGTTAATAAAAACACAAAAGACACGTTTATGGAAATATCGTTTCTTTTCCACATATAGAGGGCTCTGCATGCATTTTGTCATGGTACCAAAGCTCAAAAACATTCAAAAATGCATGTTTTAGTTAAATGTATTGTTTTTCTCCATAAAGGGCGTTTTGCATGTGTTTTACGGTTTTGGTACGTAAATAGCTCAAAAATTCTTAAAAGACACGTTATTAGTCACGTTTTGTTTTACTTTATAGAGTGCTTTCTATGTTTTGTCTTTTTTTAGAATTTTAGTGCCTAACACGGTAATAACTCAAAAGACACGTTTGTGGAAATATCGTTTCTTTTCCCCATATAGGGTGTTTTGCATGCATTTTGTCGTTATGGCATCTTACAATGTAAAATACACTCAAAATGTACATTTTTGGTAATATTGTTCTGTTTCTCTATATAGAGTACTATTGATGCCTTTCAGCGTTTTGGTAACTAAGAACCTAAAAAGAAACACTCATTATACACGATTCTCTTAATCACTTTTCGTTTTCTCAAGTAGGATAAATTGCATGCATTTTCGCGATATGGCTCCTAACAATGTTTTTCTGTTTCTTGATAAAGAGTGCTATTTATGCATTTTAGCGTTTTGATACTTAAGAAGCTCAAAACACTTAAATACTCGTTTTTGTTAATGTTCTCGTTTCCTCATATAGCTTTGCATGAATTTTGGTATTATGGCACCTAACAATGTGAAATACACTCAAATTACATATATTTGGTAATGTTGTTCTGTTTCTCCATATAGAGAGCTATTCATGCGTTTTAGCATTTTGGCACTTAAAAAGCTCAAAAAATTCATAATACACGTTTCTCGTATTTTCTTTTTGTTTCCCCTTATTGTGTAGTTTGCATCCATTTTGACATTTTTGTACATAAGCTCAAAAACACTCAAAATACCTGTTTTTTTGGTAATATTACTCTTTCTTCTCCATAAAGAGTGTTTTGCATGTGTTTTTTTTCCGGTTTTTACGTAAATAGCTCAAAAACACTCACAAGACACGTTTTTTTTTGTTTTCCCATATAGTGTGCTTTCCATGCTTTTTAGCATTTTATAGTCTAACATGCATAAAACACTCAAAAGATACGTTTCTTGTAATGTCGTTTAGTTTCCCATATAGCAGACTTTGCATGCATTTTAGCGTTTTGGTACCTAAAACTGTAAAAAAAAAAATGGTAATGTTATTCTGTTTCTCCATAAAGAGTGCTATTAAGATGCTCAAGAACATTCCACATACACGTTTCTCGTAATATTCTTTCGTTTTCTCATATAGCGTTTTTTTTTTTTTTTTCCTGCATTTTGACGTTTTTGCACGTAACAAGCTCAAAAGTATTATAAAATACTTGTGTTTTGTTAATGTTATTCTGTCTCCATAAAGGGAGTTTTGCATGCATTTAAGCGTTTTGGTACGTAACTATCTTAAAAGCAATGAAAAGAGATGATTTTGGTAATATATAGTTTTCCCATATAGGTTACTTTCATTGCTTTCCAGCGTTTTGGTGGCTAACATGCCCATAAACACTCAAAAGACTTGGTTCTGGAAAAGTCTTTTCGTTTTACCATACAGGGTGCTTTGCATGGATTTTGCTGTTTTGGTACCTAACAATGTAAAAATCACTCGAAATACACATGTTCTGTTTCTCCATATAGAGTGTCATTCATGCTCAAAACACTCAAAATACACTCTCTCGTAATGTTCTTTTGTTTTCCCATACAGTGTACTTGTCATACATTTTAGCAATTTTGAACGTAACAAGCTCAAAAACACTCAAAATACATGTTTTTTTTGGTAAGTTATTGTGTTTCTTTATAAATGGTGTATTAGATGCGTTTTAGTGTTTTGGTGCATAAAGAGCTAAAAAATAATGAAAATACACGTTTATGGTAATGGTGTATTTTTTTTTTTTTTTTCCCCATATACTCGTAGAGTGCTTTCCATGTTTTTTTTAGAGTTTTGGTGCCTAATACACCCATAAACACTCAAAAGATATGTTTCTCGAAATGTCGTTTCGTTTCAAAATACACGCTCTAGAGGACACTCAGAAGATATATTTTTTGGATATGTGGCTTTCATTTCACCATAGAGTGTGCTTTGCATGCATATTGGTATTTTGATACCTAACAATGTAAAAAACACTCAAAATACACGTTTTAGGTAATGTTAATATGTTTCTCCATATAGAGTTCTTTGTATGCGTCTTAGGGTTTTGGAACCTAAGAAGCTGAAAAAAAAAAAAAAACACTCATGATACGCTTTTTCTAATAATGTTCTTTCGTTACCCCATATAGGGCATTCATTTTGGCGTTTCTGTACGTAACAGGCTCAAAAATTCTCAAAACACTTGTTTTTGGTAATGTTAATCTTTTTCCATAAAGGGTGTTTTCAATATGTTTTGTCGTTTAGCCAAGTAAGAAGCTCAAACCACTCAAAAGACATGTTTTTAGTAATGTTGTTTGGTATTCCCATATAAGTTTTTGGTGCCTAACATGCTCATAAACTCTCAAAAGATACGTTTCTGGAAATCTCGTTTCTTTTCGCAATATAGGTTGCTTTACATGCATTTTGGAGTTTTGGTAGCTAACAATGTAAACAACACTCAAATTACATGGTTTTGGTAATGTTCCGTTTCTCCATATACAGTGCTATTAAAACTTTTTTGCGTTTTGGTACCTAAGGTAAAAAAAAAAAAAAAATCATAATACAAGTTTCTCGAAATATGTTTTAGCAATTCCACATAGGGTACTTTGCATGCATTTTGGCGTTTTCGTACCTAACAATGTAGATAACACTCATAACACACATTTTTGGTAATAATGTTCTATTTCTACATATAGAGTGCTATTCAAGCATTATAGCGTTTTGTTACCTAAGACCATCAATAACATTCATAATAGACATTTCTGGTGTTTTTTTTTTTTTTTTTACTCCATAAAGGTTACTTTGTATGCATTTTTGACGTTTCTGTACTTAACAAGCTCGATAACACTCATAATACACTTTTTTTTTTTTGTAACGTTTCTTTGTTTCTCCATAATAATTATTTTGTATGCATTTTATCGTTTTGGTACATAAGTTCAGAATCACATAAAAGACTCCTTTTTTGGTAATGTTATTATTTTTTTTTATTCATTATAGGGTGATTTCCATGTATTTTAGCGTTTTGGTAACTAAAACACTCAAAAAAAAAAAACTAGACACGTTTCTGGAAATATCGTTTCGTTTTCTAAAAACAAAGTGCTCCACATGCATTTTGGCGTTTTGGTACCAATCAATGTGAAAACACTTAAAATTAACGTTTTTTTTTTTTTTGGGTGGGGTAATGTTTTTTTTTCCATTTAGTGTTATTCTCTCGTTTCTGCGTTTTAGTGCCAAAAAATCTCAAAAACACTCATATATATATATATATATATATATATATATATATATATATATATATATATATATATATATATATATATATATATATATATATATATATATATATATATATATATATATATATATATATATATATATATATATATATATATATATATATATTTTTTTTTTTTTTTTTTTTTTTTTTTATGTAGGAAGGATACTGGCCAAGGGCAACAAAAATCTAATAAAAAAAATGCCCACTGAAATGCCAGTCCCTAAAAGGGTCAAAGCAGTGGTCAAAAATTGGTGGATAAGTGTCTTGAAACCTCCCTCTTGAAGGAATTCAAGTCATAGGAAGGTGGAAATACAGAAGCAGGCGAGGAGTTCCAGAGTTTACCAGAGAAAGGGATGAATGATTGAGAATACTGGTTAACTCTTGCGTTAGAGAGGTGGACAGAATAGGAGTGAGAGAAAGAAGAAAGTCTTGTGCAGCGAGGCCGCGGAAGGAGGGGAGGCATGCAGTTAGCAAGATCAGAAGAGCAGTTAGCATGAAAATAGCGGTAGAAGACAGCAAGAGATGCAACATTGCGGCGGTGAGAGAGAGGCTGAAGACAGTCAGTTAGAGGAGAGGAGTTGATGAGACGAAAAGCTTTTGATTCCACCCTGTCTAGAACAGCAGTATGAGTGGAACCCCCCCAGACATGTGAAGCATACTCCATACATGGACGGATAAGGCCCTTGTACAGAGTTAGCAGCTGGGGGGGTGAGAAAAACTGGCGGAGACGTCTCAGAACACCTAACTTCATAGAAGCCGTTTTAGCTAGAGATGAGATGTGAAGTTTCCAGTTCAGATTATAAGTAAAGGACAGACCGAGGATGTTCAGTGTAGAAGAGGGGGACAGTTGAGTGTCATTGAAGAAGAGGGGATAGTTGTCTGGAAGATTGTGTCGAGTTGATAGATGGAGGAATTGAGTTTTTGAGGCATTGAACAATACCAAGTTTGCTCTGCCCCAATCAGAAATTTTAGAAAGATCAGAAGTCAGGCGTTCTGTGGCTTCCCTGCGTGATATGTTTACCTCCTGAAGGGTTGGACGTCTATGAAAAGACGTGGAAAAGTGCAGGGTGGTATCATCAGCATAGGAGTGGATAGGACAAGAAGTTTGGTTTAGAAGATCATTAATGAATAATAAGAAGAGAGTGGGTGACAGGACAGAACCCTGAGGAACACCACAGTTAATAGATTTAGGAGAAGAACAGTGACCGTCTACCACAGCAGCAATAGAACGGTCAGAAAGGAAACTTGAGATGAAGTTACAGAGAGAAGGATAGAAACCGTAGGAGGGTAGTTTGGAAATCAAAGCTTTGTGCCAGACTCTATCAAAGGCTTTTGATATGTCCAAGGCAACAGCAAAAGTTTCACCAAAGTCTCTAAAAGAGGATGACCAAGACTCAGTAAGGAAAGCCAGAAGATCACCAGTAGAGCGTCCTTGACGGAACCCATACTGGCGATCAGATAGAAGGTTGTGAAGTGATAGATGTTTAAGAATCTTCCTGTTGAGGATAGATTCAAAAACTTTAGATAAGCAGGAAATTAAAGCAATAGGACGGTAGTTTGAGGGATTAGAGCGGTCACCCTTTTTAGGAACAGGTTGAATGTAGGCAAACTTCCAGCAAGAAGGAAAGGTAGATGTTGACAGACAGAGCTGAAAGAGTTTGACTAAGCAAGGTGCAAGCACGGAGGCACAGTTTCGGAGAACAATAGGAGGGACCCCATCAGGTCCATAAGCCTTCTGAGGGTTTAGGCCAGCGAGGGCATGGAAAACATCATTACGAAGAATTTTAATACGAGGCATGAAGTAGTCAGAGGGTGGAGGAGAGGGAGGAACAAGCCCAGAATCGTCCAAGGTAGAGTTTTTAGCAAAGGTTTGAGCAAAGAGTTCAGCTTTAGAAATAGATGTGATAGCAGTGGTGCCATCTGGTTGAAGTAGAGGAGGGAAAGAAGAAGAAGCAAAGTTATTGGAGATATTTTTGGCTAGATGCCAGAAATCACGAGGGGAGTTAGATCTTGAAAGGTTTTGACATTTTCTGTTAATGAAGGAGTTTTTGGCTAGTTGGAGAACAGACTTGGCATGGTTCCGGGCAGAAATATAAAGTGCATGAGATTCTGGTGAAGGAAGGCTTAAGTACCTTTTGTGGGCCACCTCTCTATCATGTATAGCACGAGAACAAGCTGTGTTAAACCAAGGTTTAGAAGGTTTAGGACGAGAAAAAGAGTGAGGAATGTACGCCTCCATGCCAGACACTATCACCTCTGTTATGCGCTCAGCACACAAAGACGGGTCTCTGACACGGAAGCAGTAGTCATTCCAAGGAAAATCAGCAAAATACCGCCTCAGGTCCCCCCAACTAGCAGAGGCAAAACGCCAGAGGCACCTTCGCTTAGGGGGATCCTGAGGAGGGATTGGAGTGATAGGACAAGATAAAGATATGAGATTGTGATCGGAGGAGCCCAACGGAGAAGAAAGGGTAACAGCATAAGCAGAAGGATTAGAGGTCAGGAAAAGGTCAAGAATGTTGGGCGTATCTCCAAGACGGTCAGGAATACGAGTAGGGTGTTGCACCAATTGCTCTAGGTCATGGAGGATAGCAAAGTTGTAGGCTAGTTCACCAGGATGGTCAGTGAAGGGAGAGGAAAGCCAAAGCTGGTGGTGAACATTGAAGTCTCCAAGAATGGAGATCTCTGCAAAAGGGAAGAGGGTCAGAATGTGCTCCACTTTGGAAGTTAAGTAGTCAAAGAATTTCTTATAGTCAGAGGAGTTAGGAGAGAGGTATACAGCACAGATAAATTTAGTATTAGAATGACTCTGTAGTCGAAGCCAGATGGTGGAAAACTCGGAAGATTCAAGAGCGTGGGCACGAGAGCAGGTTAAGTCATTGCGCACATAAACGCAGCATCCAGCTTTGGATCGAAAATGAGGATAGAGAAAGTAGGGGGGAACAGAAAAGGGGCTACTGTCAGTTGCCTCAGACACCTGAGTTTCAGTGAGGAAAAGAAGATGAGGTTTAGAAGAGGAGAGGTGGTGTTCTACAGATTGAAAATTAGATCTTAGACCGCGAATGTTGCAGAAGTTAATGAAGAAAAAGTTGAGGGGGGTGTCAAGACACTTACGGTCGTCGACGGAAAGGCAGTCCGACCTGGGGACATTTATGGTCCCCTCCCCAGATGGGGACTCCGAGGCTGGTGTAGGAGTCGCCATGATTTTAAAATTTTTTGAGTGAAAGGTGTGTGTGTTATTAGGTGCTTGTAGTTTTGTGTGGAGGAAGAGAGTTGTCTTTAGAGGGCAGGCTGTGACTACCCCCTTGTGTTGTGAGACACAAAGGGAAACGTTCAGTGAGGTCACAGCTGGGTTTAATGATAAGTTCACAGCACCCCCTGAACAGTGCTTTAGACCTCACTGGGAGTAATTATCGTTTCGGCAGGTGTCTACTGCCTCCTCCTATATATATATATATATATATATATATATATATATATATATATATATATATATATATATATATATATATATATATATATATATATATTTTTTTTTTTTTTTTTTTTTTTTTTTTATCATATAGGGTTCTTTTATGCATTTTGACGTTTCTGTACGTAATAAGTTCAGAAATACTTAATATACACATTTTTTGTAATGTTTTTCTGTTTCTCCATAAAATAGTGTTTTGGATGATTTTTAGCGTTTTCGTATGTAAGAAGCTCCTAAACACTCAAAAGAAACGTCTTTGGTAATGTTTTCTATTCAGTATCAGGTGCTTTCCAAGCATATTAGTGTTTTGGAGCCTAAAATGTTCAAAAACTGAAAAAAGACACATTTCTTGTAATGTTTCGTTTCCCAGTATTGAGTGATTTTTCAAGCATTTTGGCATTTTGGTATCCAATAATGTAAAAAACATTCAAAATACACGTTTTGGTAATGTCATTTTCTCATTATGTTATTCTCAATATGTTTTTCTGTTTGTTCATAAAAGACACCCAAAAGGCAGGTTTTTTGGTAATGTTGTTTTGTATTACCATGTCGGGATATTTTCATGTTTTTTTTTATCGTTTTGGTGCCAAAAATGATGAAAACGCTCAAATGTCACTTTTCTTGGCAATGTCGTTTCGTCGTGTGCTTTTTGTCGCTTTTCTACCAAATCAGCTCAAAATTACTCAAAATACACATTTTTCATAATGTTATTCTATTTGTTCATAAAGGGCATTTTACATGCGTTTTTTACAAAGTTAGGTACCAAAACGTAAAAATGCACGAAAAACACTATATATGGGAATAAAAAAAACATTACCAGAAATGTGTGTTTTCAGTGCTTTTCAGCGTGTTAGGTACCAAAACGCTAAAAATCATGTTAAATAAAACCATACTTCCATAAACGTGTTATTTTATTGTTTTTGAGCTTCTTAGATCCCATAAAGGCAAAAACTTGCAAATAGCACTCTATATGGGAAAAAAAAAACATAACATTACCAAAAACGCTTATTTTGTTTTAGCTTCTTTCTGCAGGTGACCACTCAGACTTGGAAGTTCTCTCTCAAGCGCTGGAAACCCAACAGCAGATTCGTCTGAGCATGGACGAGCTGGCCATGGTGCAGCAGGACCAGGGGCTGGCTGTACAAAACATGTCCCAGGCACTTCGACAATCTGTTGAAGTGCAGAGGAACATTTTGCATTCATTGCAGCAGCTGGTAACACTTGCTGAGCACTTCATGAATGTCAACACCAGCCAGCAATAATTTTTAGAATTCTAATGTTTACCTTTCATAAGTTTACCTTTATTAAGCTTCTTCCATACCAAAACAATCAAACGTATGCAAAAACACCCGTTATGGACAAATGGAATAACATTACCAAAATATTATACTATACTATACTATACCTAGGTATATTATAGCACTTATGGAATCAACAATTTAAATGCCTGAGAGATATACGAGTATTCCTCAAAAAAAAAATAGAAAAAAAAAATAGGTCATAGTAGCAAGAACAACAGACTTACTGGCAGGAGTTGTATAATCAGTGCTCATTGCACTGGAGGACGCAACTGAATACACGTTAACATGTTATTCACCACTGCATGTTTAGTGCCCTCTAAGGGGTGTGATGTTCCCTTGTGGCAGACGATAATTACAAATCCTATCACTGGATTAAGAGAAATACAAATACTGAAACTTTTATGATTTTTAATAAATAATGGAATAATCCGAAATAATAATAATAAAAAGAAAGCAATTCAGAAATACAAAATAAATGGTAGCGTACTCTTCAGTTACATAATTCAGAAATACAAAATAAATGGTAGCGTATTCTTCAATTACATAAAAACTACGATGGAGATATTTTCGCGACTACTGAGTTGTGGGGGAGACCAGAGAATAAATAAATAAATAACAAATATATATCCAAAAAGTATGTATATACCTGAGGACAGTCTCACACGGTGATCTCGAACCAGGTGGTTTCACTAGTCCCGTGGAGAAAACCAACAAAAAAAGAACGAAAAAATGCGAATATCTATCCACTCAGAAAACAGTTTATCATCAGGAATATCTGAGGAGAATCCGAGAGGGTCTGAGGAGAATCCGAGAGAGTCTGAGGAGAATCCGAGAGAGACTGGCTTTGCTTGTGAGGAAATCGGCGGGAAACTAAGGATAAAGGTTTCCAATGGGGAAATTTATTAAGTTATAATTTTGTTTTTAGTAGGGGGGGGCGACTAGGTTGTGAGTTCAGGGATGAAAAATATGAATAATTAAGTTACTGTTTACTTTATAGTTGTTACTTTAAGAAGTTTAATTCAATGGACTTTTGAAATCAATTGGGGAATTAGTCAAAGTCTGGTATCTCTTCCCGGCTTGCGTAGCAACAGGGGTGACAGGGCAGCGAAGCAAAGAAGACTTATCAGATTCGTCAACCTCATTGGCGCGGCGTAATTATCTGGGATTTGTTTGGGCTGGTTTAAGACCTTACCATTATAGAATTAATTTTATCATATTAAGGGCTCCCCATTCTCTGGGATTAGGTGAAAAATTCGCCTCTATAACCTGGCCAAGCAGGAGAAATTACGTTTATTCACGGGGTAAATTTGTTATAGAAGTGGTCAACACAGTGACGCTGAGAGGGGGGGGGGGGAAAAGCAAGGACAAAAGGACACTGAGGAGAGGAGGGGAAGGGGAGGGGTTAGTCACATGGTACTGAGATTCTGGTCACCCCCGCACACTACATGGGCCCTAGCCTAGGAAAAAAATAGAAATATACATAATTAATTTCTCAGCACTACACATGTAGTCATCTGTAACATGGATAATTTGAACAAAGACGCTCTCATCCAGTGCAGATGACACAGCATTGTTAAATCCAGAGGCCCCTGCAGACCCAGCAACACCAGCAGAAGAGGGTTGGATGGTTCCAACACCACAGCTGCTGGAAGGCTGTGGTCCTTCTAGAGGCCCTGACACTTCTGAAAAAGAAAAAAAGAAAAGAAAAAGGTGCTGTCATTATTGTAGGTAGAGAATAAGCTGGTATTCTTTGAGTGATGTTTTTATTGACAAATTTTTCTCTTAATTAGCTGTCAACCTAGTTATGTCAATGTCTATCACATGGTTTTGCTGAGTTGGTGTGTAAGTGTGCAGATATCTACACTCAGGAAGATAAGTATTGGACATGATGCTGCTAGCCCCATGGAAGATGATGCTGTAACATAATTTTTGTTACATTACAGTACTGCATTTAAAGTTAAAAACAGCATTAATTTACAAAATGTAATTTGACCTTTGGTAGCTTACTTACGCAGTGTGGCGCCATCATGTTCAGGGTATGGCAGTCCTGCAAATGCTGTGGGAGACAACATCGGCAGCATGACCAACTCCACAGCAGTGTATGTTGTCTCATCTGGAGGTCCCCCTACCTGCATGGATACAAATGTTGCAATTATCAGCCACTTAAAAGTTCCCATGTAAAGCCAAATCAAATTGGTGTAAATCATGAATGTATTAGAGCATACTGATGTTATTTAGCACTGCAGTGGTCACTGAATTGGACCTGACTGCCAGAGGTACTGTACATGCTCCTGTTTATAATCCACTGCTTAGTTGGTTATATATATATATATATATATATATATATATATATATATATATATATATATATATATATATATATATATATATATATATATTGACTATATACTCATATTTTGTAATAATGCCAATAATGAAATACAACATGTACACAAGAGCAAACTTTTTATATAACTGCAGGGGTTTTAAGCACTGCTAACAATCACCTAACCTAACTAACCTAACCGTAACCTAACCCTCCTTCCTCAGCAAAGTAAAACCAATATTTAAGAAATAAAATTTATTACAGCAGTTTGGGTCCCAAAGGCTGAGCAGAAAGAAACATTTTTTTTTCTTTCAGTATGCAACTGAAAGTCATACAGAGGAATTTGTTCATATTACTCAAAACAATGTCCAGTGATGCCCAAAAAACAGTAGTTAATTAAATTTCATAAGCAATTAGGTCAAGACAAAATATTAAGCAAATATGCTAGTGTGGGTAAATTTTTACTCTTTCATCTGTTTATCTTTTCCATATGAAACTATTTGCTTTTTGTTATTTTTGGTCTACACTGAATTAGTATGTTAATCAAACCTGATGTAACTTAACCAAAGTAATGTAACAAAACCAAATAATATAACCTAACCAAAGACAAACCTTAAATAGCTAAAATAACCTTGCTTCTCTAAAAATCTGTACATATAGCCATTTAACAATTGCTGTCATTATTATAATTAATTTGCAGTTGGTATATGTGAGGTTCAAATTACTCTGAAATGACAAAATGTATCTGATGAGAAGGATAAGAAAAGTCATGTTGAGACTGGTGAAAGAGTAAAAGAATACCCTATTATGTGTCTGCTGAACCATAAGCCATGATTTCACTTACTTGCAGCAGGACATCACACTATTTTTTGGTAATATCACAATAATTCCATCCATATAGCTCTCTATCCCTCTTCTGTGTCAACTGCACCATGCTAAGTTTGCAACTATGCTAATAAAAATGTGATAAGAATAACCAATTGTGGTAATTATTGTACATTGGCAACACTGATTGGCGTTACTGTTTTCACGTTTGGTAGCACTGTGTATCGTCAGTCACAATGGTACCACAGGCCAGTGCAGACCCAGCTGTTTCCTTCTGTTAATGTGTGAGTTTGTGTGTGTATTTATGTTGTTTTGTCCTGTTATGTACTGTGTTCGTGCTGTGTTGCATGATTGTCATTAATTGTTTATATTGAGTTAATGTGTTGTGTAATTGTCGGTAGTTATTTTTGTTTATCTGTTACAGATATGAGAGCCTGGTATTTTGTTGAATAAAGCTTGGAGTTGCCACCAAGCGTTTCAGTCTCATTACAATTTATTCAACAAAATTCCCGTCATGGCTAAGTTGCTTAAGCCATGCCGACTGGACACGGATCCCAGCTCTCCTACGGCAGCCAAGGAGTGGAAACACTGGCACCGCACGTTTCAAAACTTCATTGAGGAGAGTGGAGAGGCCGCACCTAACAAGCTGAGAGCTCTAGTGAACTGTGTATCCCCGAGTGTGTATGAACTCATCGAAGACTGTGTTTCATATGAAAGTGCCAATGCAAAACTGGAGAGTGTTTACGTCAAGTTACCAAATGAGATTTTTGCAAGGCATGTTTTGGCAACCCAACGACAGCAGTCGGGCGAATCCCTTGATTAATTTTTGAGGGAGCTACATAAACTAAGCAAGGACTGTAACTTCAAGGCAGTCACAGCTGAACAATATCGGGAGGAGCTGGTACGTGATGTGTTTATTAACGGTATTGCCTCTGCATTTATTCGTCAGCACCTGCTAGAAAGTAATTCCTTGAATCTGGAGGCGGCATACAGTCAAGCCCGTACATTGGACCTTGCCCAGCGGAATGCTGATGCATACACGTCTTCCTTGCCTGTTCCTCATGCTGCAGCTTTAGTTCCAGGACAGCAGGAACTGCCCAGTGATGACCAACAACTGCAGTCAACGAAAGAAGGGGCAGAAAGAAGAACACCTGTGGACTTGACTGTCGCTGCTGTACACGTATCTAAGAAGAAATGCTATTTTTGGGGTAATGCATTCCACATTACAGGTAGGGCTAGTTGTCCTGCACGTTCTGTTACATGCAACAACTGTGGTAAAATGGGTCATTTTGCCAAAGTCTGTAGATCCAAAGCTAAGGCTTATGATAGCACTACTGCCACACTGTATAATCCCACTCTGCTCACACTTGCTACCACTTTTCCAAAGAATCTTTCACATGCAGCTACAGACATCACTGTCAATGGTCATTCATTGAAGGCACTAATCGACTCATGCAGTTCGGATAGCTTCATAAGTGAGAAAGTGGCACATAAATTAAAGCTGACAATAGTTCCAGCAAGCAAGGAGATTTCAATGGTGTCAGCATCTTTAAATACTAGCTCCCCAGGGTATGTTACAGTAGACTTGGGTCATGTTGATCAAAATTACCCATGTGTTCAGCTAGGAGTCTTAAAGGATTTATGTTGTGATGTGATCTTGGGTCATGATTTTCAAAAACAACACAAGAGTGTAACTTTTCAGTATGGGGGAAATAAGCCAAGTTTAAGGGTAACTAGTAACTGTGCATTGGCAACAGCTGATATCGAGGAGCCTTCACTGTTTTCGAACTTGCCTCAACAATGTAAACCAATTGCAGTTAAATCCAGACACTATTGCAAAGATGACCAGTTATTTATAAATGACCAGATATCACGCTTGCTGTCTGAAGGCGTCATTGAGCCAAGCATATCCCCATGGAGAGCACAGGTCGTAGTTGTGAAAAAACCACTTGACAGGCACAAAAAGAGACTGTATTGATTATTCTCAAACCATCAACCAATACACAGAACTAGATGCATATCCCCTCCCAAGGATAGAGGACATGGTACATAATCTTGCAAAATACAAGGTGTTTTCTACGTTTGACTTGAAGAGTGCATACCACCAAATCAGCATTAAAGAGAGTGAGAGGAAGTATACTGCTTTTGAGGGTGCAGGAAAACTGTATCAGTTTTGTAGGGTTCCATTTGGTGTCACTAATGGAGTAGCTGTATTTCAGAGAGCTATGGATAAATTAGTTGAAGATGAGGATCTTAAAGATACTTTCCCATATCTCGATAATATTACTGTAGCTGGATCAACTCAGGATGAGCATGATGAAAATGTTAAGAAGTTCTTGGAGGTTGTTCGAAAACGGAAGCTCACCCTCAATGAATCTAAATCAGTTATGTCTGTGCCTATAATCAATGTTCTCGGGTATTGTGTTGGTGATAATGTCATAAAGCCTGATCCTGACAGATTACGTCCCCTTCAAGAATTACCACCTCCTACCAATATGGGGTCTTTGCGAAGAGTTCAAGGGTTGTTTGCATATTATGCTAAATGGATCCCTGGCTTCTTTGATAAAATCCAATCTTTGATAAACACAAAAACTTTTCCGCTGAGTGAATCAGCACTAACTGCCTTTAACTCCTTGAAAAAGCAGCTTATGGATGCTTCTCTAAGATCTGTGGATGAGAGCCTTCCTTTTGTTGTGGAGTGTGATGCTTCGGAGGTCACTATCTCAACAGTCTTAAACCAGGGTGGCCGGCCAGTAGCTTTTATGTCAAGAACGCTTCAGGGAAGTGAGCTGCATTATCCTGCTGTAGAAAAGGAGGCTACAGCTATTATTGAAGCAGTTCGCAAGTGGAGTCATTTCTTAGCTAGACGACATTTTACTCTGATTACTGATCAGTGCTCTGTGATGTTCATGTTAGACAACAGAAAGCGAACCAAGATAAAGAATAACAAGATACAAGAGTGGAGGCTGGAGCTGGCATCATTCAATTATACAATACAGTATCGTCCTTGGAAACAGAATGTTGCGCCGGATACCTTGACTCGTGCATACTGTTGTTCTGTTTCCTCAATGTTGAATCTCACTGACATCTTTGCCACCCTGGGATAACTCGGCTTTTGCATTTTGTGTGGTCTAAGAACCTTCCCTTCTCAACAGATGATGTGAAAAAGGTGTGTGCTACTTGTAAGGTCTGTGCACAGCAAAAACCACAATTCCATCGTTCAGCACAAGGGGTCCTCATTAAAGCCACACAGCCGATGGAATGCCTTAGCATTGACTTCAAAGGACCTTTGCCTTCCACCACAAACAATAAGTACATACTTACAGTTGTTGACAAATACTCACGTTTTCCTTTTGCACTTCCTTGTCCAAATATGCATTCAAAAACAGTAATCAAATGTCTTGAGTCTATCTTCAGTCTTTGTGGAATGCCAAGTTTTATTCATTCAGATCAAGGTCCTTCTTTTATTTCTCAAGAACTGAAGCTGTACCTTTCTCAGAAAGAGGTAGCAACAAGCAAAACAACACCTTATCACCCAATGGGTAATGGCCAGGTTGAGAGGTACAACGGAATTATTTGGAAAGCTGTTTGTTTAACACTTGCATCTCATGGTTTGAGGAATCAACACTGGGAGATGGTGCTTCCTGAGGTTTTGCATTCAATAAGATCACTCTTATGTACTGCAACCAATGAGACCCCACATGAGCGTTTCGTCAGGTTTCAACGACTTTCTAGTTTTGGAAATGGATTACCATCATGGCTTTTGACCCCTGGACAAGTGTTATTGCGACGGCATGTTAGGTCTAGCAAACGCGAACCATTAACTGATCAGGTAGAACTTGTTGATGTGAACCCAATATATGCAAGTGTCAAATATCCAGATGGCCACGAGTCAACCGTGTCTATCCGTGACTTAGCTCCAACTCCTGAGAGTCCGACGACTCCTGTGCACCAGGAAGAAGCACAAGGAAATATAGAGACCCCAGGTTCACCCAAAACCCAAGGTGTACAACCTCATAATAATCATGATTCCCATTCACCCACTGGGCCAATTGAGTTAAGGAGGTCGACTCGTGTGTTGATGCCCCCCGATCATTACAGATGGGATTAAACCTGATATGTTCGGATATCTACCTGGAACTCATTTTGTTAATGTTGAATTTTTCTAGGAGGGGAGAATGTGGTAATTATTGTACATTGGCAACACTGATTGGCGTTACTGTTTTCACGTTTGGTAGCACTGTGTATCGTCAGTCACAATGGTACCACAGGCCAGTGTAGACCCAGCTGTTTCCTTCTGTTAATGTGTGAGTTTGTGTGTGTATTTATGTTGTTTTGTCCTGTTATGTACTGTGTTCTTGCTGTGTTGCATGATTGTCATTAATTGTTTATATTGAGTTAATGTGTTGTGTAATTGTCGGTAGTTATTTTTGTCTGTATCTGTTACAGATATGAGAGCCTGGTATTTTGTTGAATAAAGCTTGGAGTTGCCACCAAGCGTTTCAGTCTCATTACACCAATTAACTCACCAGTGCTTGCAGTGTGACGCTGTTCTGCAGCAGCCTTGCTCTTGACATGGGTCGGAGGTCCTTAAATATCCTCTGGACCTCAGGATAGGCAATTGCTGTGAGGGGAAGACAGCTGAGTCTGGACAGGTTGAGAGATGTGATGCTTAGCAGGGTGGAGAGTGGGTAGTGAAGTGCAGTGCGGTGGGAGTAGAAATGCTGGCAGAGGAGCAGGAAGTGGTCCATGGTCTCAGAGGAACAGCCCTACACTATGGGCAGAAGGGGTCACTTTATCAAAGTTTGTAAATAATGTCGCGTGACTCCCTTTTGTGGTGCGAGTTTTGCTGTCCACCACACCCCGATTCTACACCTCCTCCACCAAGGTTAAGGCCTTGGTGTCGGTGAATCATTGTCTCCTTGTTTTCTTAGGGGTTTCAATAGCCATGATGAATGCATTGTGAGGACAGTTGAGTGTGGTGAGTGGTGGCTGTGGGTGCGTGACATTGTATCAAAGTTTGTAAACAATGCCATATGACTTCCTCTGCGATAACACAAAGCCTCCCTGTGATTCGCTGCCTTGCGTGTGATGTCGAGTCAGTGACGCATCACTCCAGCAGCCAATGAGCACACTTAGGGGCTTAGCAACCTCCATCCACCAACCCCTGAAATTCTTTGTGAATACTGTTTCTTGGAGATTGTAATGCAGTTGCTGTGAGAGCGGAGTTATGCCATTTGCCTGATCACAGAATGTTAGGTAGCAACCTGTTTAGTGGATCTGGCCCCAGCTGTTGTGAGATGTAAACATGTATCTGGCATATGGCGTTGGCAGTGAGTGTGAGAAATTACAGGGATAATAAAGTTTCTTCATAAGAGTGTTAAAAAGATAGTGCAATTTTAATTGTATGAAAGTGTGTCTTACCTCAAGGGGTAACGGCATCACATTCTAAAGAACGCAGTGAAGCTTGCCCGTGTCACCGGGTTCGACGCATAATCGACCACTTGTTTGTTTTGGTACATGTAATGCATGATGCATGGTCACTTAGGCAAATTCTTCCTGACTGTTGTCATTCTATGTGAATTATCGGAAAGTATGACATGTTATATATTGTTACCTTGAAAGAAAGAGTTGTTTTGTGGTGTAATACCAATCATCACTTTGTTTACATGTGCGAAGATGTCTAGGGTTTGATTTTAAAGCCTCTGTTGCCACTTACCACCAACCACTGCCTCAATGCTGAACCTTGGCCTCATAGGACACAGGCTCATTTCCTGAGACTTTTTTTTGGGGGAGAAAAGGTGCATCTTATGAGCCATCAAATACAGTAACTATGAGGATTTGATGATGTGTGTTAATATAACTAATGTAACTACTTATAGTAATTAGATACTCAGGTAACTGTGAGGATTTAGTGATGGGTGTTAATATAATCACACTTAACGCAACATGATGACATGCATCAGATCACGCAGATGAGAGGGCGACTTCCTGTGTTTATGCTGGTGGTGTTCATCTGTAGAACTGGCTGAATCCGCTAAAGTGTAGGGAACTCTGTATTGATTCATATATTTTATGGAATTGACGATGTGATGTGTCATGACGCTGATGTACTACAATGCCTGTTTTACCTATTGATATATCTTTCTCTGTTGTTCTCAGTATTAGTGAAGATATGTTAATTCGCAGGTTTGACCGCTTCTGGATACAAAGAGCGAGTACTACACAGCTCATTTCAGTCACCTTCAGTACAATACATTAATAAAGCGTCGCACGGCGCTTACACTCCGTGTCTTCCAGTTGAAGTCTTCCTTCTTCACTTGTTCAAAACCCTACACCAGCACCTTTAGTCTCACTTGTGCTACCTCAACTTAACTTAATATCCAGTTGCCCTTCCAGTCTTTCACTGTGCTCATGTAGACTTAAGTATTGTGAAAATAAAAGATAAGTTTAGTATACAGATTTACTTTCACCCCCAAAAAATTAGCTTAATGTACTACATATAAAAAAAATACTTTTAAATAGTGAAAATTTTAAACGCAACATGTTAATAACCTATTAGCATATCTAAAAATAAGAATAATTCTCTATGTAACACAATTTTTGTCTTTGCCAAGCAAGTGTTATTTTCCAACTCTTTTCTTTGCAAAACAATAGAAAATGTCCATTATTCCTGTCAAACTTTGCTTTTGTGGATTTTAGAATGAGTTTTTGTCCCAAAATAGCTAAATTTCACCATTTTTCACCATTTTTTGGGACAGGAAACAAAAAAGAAATTCAAATAACACTTAAATTTATTTTAAAACTTCTGAAACATTTTTTTTAGGATTAAAAATTAACAGTTTTCTTGATTTCCATGAATACAACAAATTACTTGTATTGAAGAATCCCTGATATCTCTGTTCAAAGTTCATTATATCTTGGTGGAAGCATTCCCCCTTGTTCCTCTGAATATGCTCCCATATTCCCCTTGAAGTTGTTGAGGTGAGCATCTAGGATATGGACCTTCAAGGACATTCTGCAGCCCATCTCACCATAGCTTTTCAGTAAAGCTTCAACCAATACCATATAGTTATCAGCCTTGTTGTTACCAAGAAAGCCCTCTACTACAGTAATGAAACACTCCCAAGCTTTTTTTTTTTTTCTGTGAGCTGTAGAAATTCTGAGCATTCCATAATTTTCCTTACTTGTGGTCCAATGAAGATACCAGCTTTCACCTTTGCCTCTGAAAGCTTAGGAAAGAAGTCTTGAAGATATTTGAAGGCAGTAGACTCCTTGTCAAGAGCTGTAACAAATTGTTTCATGAGACCCAGTTTGATGTGTAGTGGAGGAAACAAAACCTTTTGAGGATTCACCAATGGCTCACATTTGATATTGTGTGCTCCCACTGTAGTGTCAGTCCTTGGAGGCCAGTGCTTTCTCTGGTAATGTGCTCTTCTGTCTCTGCTGTCCAAAGGCAAAGAAAACAGGGATTCTTGGTAAAACCTCCTTGCAGTCCCACCAAGAAAGCCACCATCTTGAAGTCTCCAATAACTTCCCAGCCATACTTGTTCTAGTTCAAAGTTTCCAGTAAAAGCTTTACACTGCTGTAGTCCTCCTTAAGATGCACAGAATGAGCAAGAGGTAGAGATGGATACTTGTTTCCATTGTCCGGAAGTACAGCTTTCAGGCTTTTGAAGGAGCTGTCAACGAAGAGTCTCCATTCATCTGCATTGCAAGCAATTCCAGTAGTATCAAAGAAGCCTGAAACATCATTGCAGTAGCATAGCCTGTCCTCCTTTGCAAAGAAGCTGAAGAAATGTTTGTGACGTTTTCTTTGCCTGGTCACTTGCACATTATCATCAAGTAAATCTCATTCCTTCACCCTTGAAATCAAAAGGTCACCATTTGACTTTGTCAAACCATGATCTCTGATGAGGTCATTGAGGTCTCTTTGGTTTGGGTAGTAAGGATTCCTCCCACCTACAACTGTATCTGTGATGTCACAGTCTTCCTCTCTGTTTAGCTCATCTTCTGACTTGCTGCTTTCTTCTGATAGTTGACTTCTTTCTGGGGAAGCTGGTACAGGAAGATCAGCACTGTACTGGTGCAATGGAAGATGGAATGTCTGGATAGAAAACGGCAAGTTCCCAGATCAGCATTTGGAAGGATCCACCATGCAGAAAAAGCAATCAGTTGAGTGATCAGTAGGTTCACACCATATTCTAGGAATAGCAAATTTCATGTGTTTTCCCCTCTATATCATCCTGTAAAAGAACAATGGTATAAGTTTCTATTAAACTTATTTTATTTTTTACTTTTAATTCTTAATTGAATTTTACTCTTGAAAAACTAACAGCTCTTTTACTTTCTAGTGTTCTCTTACAATGCTCACCAGCAAAATGAGGTGCCCAGGTCTTGTCTTGGTCCCCAACTGGCACAGAAAAATATGCTTTGTAAGCTTCACACATTTTTTTACAAATGCTGTCACTGAAAACTTCTTTGCTCTTGTCTTGATGAATTGACCACATATGTAGCAGAATGCATCTGGAGAATGATTGCAGCCTCTTCATGCCATTTCACCCCTTGTAATGTGTCTTGTCAGGCAACCAAAGTAAAACTGATTGGTGGTCTGCAAGCCCCTACTGATATATTGTCAAGCAGTACTCTAAAATATTTTTAATCTTCCTAAAATGTGTTCTCAATCTTTCTAGAATATTCTTGAACCCACTTTAGAATATTATAAATCACTAGAAAATTCTTGTAGATTCTAAAAAAGTTCTTGATACTTCTACATATTTCTACAGTATTGTAGAAAGTTCTAGAATATTCTGGAAATGTTTACATTGAATAGAATGTTCTTAAATGTTCTAGAAACTTCTAAAAGTGTCTGGTAGAACATTCTGGAAGATTTGAGATTTCTGAACTGTAGGCATATTCTTCTAAATATGAAAAATTTCTTGCTAGATCCGGTCAGTTCAAGAATGATCTTATTAAAATTAAAAATCTTTAGAACAATTTATATTTTTCTTTCATTGTTTTAACTTATTTTTAACATTTCAAAAGCAATTAGATAAGCAATTGAGATTTTGTAAAGGTCTTTACCTGACATGAAAACCAATAGTAACCTATACTATAATGAAATAAGGCAAAAAAATGTAAATTCATTGTTCTAACCACAAAAGCAAAATTTAAGGTAAAAATAACTTTGTTCTATTTTATTTAGATGGAAATAACTTGAGCACTATGGTTTGGGGCCAAAGACAAGACAAAAGTGAAATTTTGTTACACAGTGTTAAAATTGTTTCTCCCTAGGTGAGGTTGTCAATCCTTTCACAGCTGTGGGTGTTAAGTGTTGTTAGAGTATTTCTCTTGTCTATTGGTGGGTAAAACAGACTGGTGACTTCATTAGTGTGACCTGGCATTATGATCATTGTTAAGAAGGGTGCATGAGTCAAAAGTGGACCTCATAACCCATATTAAGCCCTGTACCCAGTCACAAAGGTGACGGGGGGGGTGGGGGAAGCTAGTCCAGGAGCGGCAACTCTGAGAAGGGGCTGGAAATTGTGGTCATAACAATAATATATATATATATATATATATATATATATATATATATATATATATATATATATATATATATATATATATATATATATATATATATATATATATATATATATATATATATATATATATATACACACACACTACATCAAGCATAGAGATGTATTATCATAAATTTATTTGCCTGCATTGTTATATAGGTATATTATATAGCCATAGTAAGGGTATATTTATTACACTTATTTGCTGACAAAGACTATTAGCCTGCAATGCTTTATGCATATATATATATATATATATATATATATATATATATATATATATATATATATATATATATATATATATATATATATATATATATATATATATATATATATATATATATATATATATATATATATATATATATATATATATATATATATATATATATTTATGTAAATGCATAGCTGTTATACTTTTTCTTTGCTGACACAGGCTATTAGCCTGCAATGCCATATGTATACATTATATAGATAATAGTTATATAGGTTTTATTATAGTTTTATTTGCTGAGAAGGATATGTGCTATGTAGGGTGAACTTGTCCCCATGAATTCCATCAAACACTGCTAGTAACTTTGTGTTGATGTTCAGTTTCCACTGAGAAGGCTACTCAAATAGGAAAATTCTGTGATATATCCACAGTTACCTGACTTTTAGTAATTGGTGAATCAAGTCTTATTCACCAAGCTTTCATCTTACAGTGGCCTGTACTATTTGCTCTTTGCTAATCAGGGGATAGAATTCCTAGTTAGAAAAATAGTGTACATGTGTTTGTTACCCATTTGTTCGAATGTAGAATTAATGTTCATACCCTCACTGACACTGACTGACAAAACTACTGTGTGCAGGATTACACCTAAGGAAGCTCATGAGATCACTGGATTCTTCATTGGATGAGGAATTGAGCCTCACATTCCTACATCCATCTGCAAACAGTTGCCATTCCCATCATTGTAATCATGGCAGCTTGAACTATAGCAGCTCAGAAATGTTGCTGCCCAGCTTATTGCAGCCAGGCACTGCAATTTGTTTATGTAAAACTCTAAGGTTTGCTTTCTTGATAAAGCTATAAGTAAATGTATAAAGTTTGACTATATATATATATATATATATATATATATATATATATATATATATATATATATATATATATATATATATATATATATATTTTATGCAGAGAGAGAGAGAGAGAAAATGGATTAAAAAAAAGCATTAATTTACAACAAACATCCATTTCAATAATTTTTATATCTAAGTGGCTTCAAATCACAACAGATTCTGCAAAGTTGTAGAAGGAATTATTGGCTTTATCATCTCGTATGAATTTCAATTATTTTCCTTACAATCAATAATTACTTTTGAACTATAATTTTGCTGTTGCCTGTTTTGCATTAAAATTTAATTACTAAATGAAACCACTTTCAAAATGGTGGAGGTTGGAGAAAGTGGTATGATACATGTGAGTATCAGATGTGAGCCCAGATCCTAGTAACACTTTTTCAGTGTGCCTAAAACTCACTTAGCTAAGTAAGCAGGTGTTCATTCATCATAAACCCACAGGTTTGTAATGCTTTCTCTCTCTCTCTCTCTCTCTCTCTCTCTCTCTCTCTCTCTCTCTCTCTCTCTCTCTCTCTCTCTCTCTCTCTCTCTCTCTCTCTCTCTCTCTCTCTCTCTCTCTCTCTCTCTCTCTCTCTCTCTCTCTCTCTCTCTCTCTCAACTTTATTAAAATAATAATAATAATAATAATAATAATAATAATAATAGTAATAATAATAGTAATAATGATAATAATAATACCAATATAGTAATAGTAATAATGTCTGTGTATATGTGTGTGTGTTACAAACTATAAAAATGCAGGATGCAACCCCAAGCTTCCACCTTGAAGGTGAAGCCACCACTCCTATTAGTAGATATTATCAAGCTTCCATAATGATATGTAGGAAAACCACTACTGTGGTGTTCACGAGACATTGCTGCTAATCAAGAAAATGACTGAATTACCAGTTCAAAGGAAACCATTGCTGTCCTTGTCTCCTTGCACTCCAATGTTTCATGGGCAAGCTTTATGTTATTGTCACTCATCAACACCTGCATATTTTTGTATTGTTACATGTCGTATATAAATAAAATAACGAAATGTGCTGATTCCGAGACAATGACTGATAATTCAATGTCAGCAACATTACAGGAACAATAGGGAGTTGAAGAAATGGAAAGAAAATGTTTATTCACTTTTATTTATTTATTTTTCTATTTTACATATTTTACACATAGTCTACTGTAACCAATTTATACATGAGATGCAGGAATTTTTTATTATAATTTTTTTTTTTTTTTTACTATGGTAAGTTCAGTTTTCTGGTAGCTTGACGAACACACACATAACCATGTGATGTCAAGTTTCCTCTCTTCCTCTGTATATCGTTCAAGGATGGCTGCCACATCTGTCGCATGTGCATGCCTGTGCATGTGCAGAATACATCCATCTGATGTGAAATGCCGATAGTAATGTGGTGAAAGCAGATATGAGCAATGGTGTTAGGAAAAATCATGGCCAACATTGCAAGTATTAATATTGTTCCAATGAGGAACAATAATGGTATCACTGTGCCGCCAGGTAGTGAGGACAGGCATTGACAATAATACATGAGCTGCTAGTGACTAAGTGGAGGCAGCTTGGAGCAACCAGAAGTGGCATAGACAGTGACTGGTAGGGGGAACAGGGACCGACATTATATAAAGAGCTGTGGTGGCCCCGAAAAGAGACACAGAGCGCCTGTTTCCTATCTGTGCCACACTACGACACCAGATAGAAGTGAAGCCAAAGAGAAGGAGAGAAAGTACTTGTTTTCCACCTGTGCTTCCCTTGCCTTACACTACAACATTAGTCGCCTGTAATGCAAGGAGCAGGTCTAGCAGCTCTCCAATTCACAGGTCATTCATAGGGGTGAGAATTTTTTTTTTTTTTTCTTTTTTTTTTTTTTTTATGTAGGAAGGATACTGGCCAAGGGCAACAAAAATCTAATAAAAAAAATGCCCACTGAAATGCCAGTCCCATAAAAGGGTCAAAGCAGTGGTCAAAAATTGGTGGATAAGTGTCTTGAAACCTCCCTCTTGAAGGAATTCAAGTCATAGGAAGGTGGAAATACAGAAGAAGGCAGGGAGTTCCAGAGTTTACCAGAGAAAGGGATGAATGATTGAGAATACTGGTTAACTCTTGTGTTAGAGAGGTGGACAGAATAGGGGTGAGAGAAAGAAGAAAGTCTTGTGCAGCGAGGCCGAGGAAGGAGGAGAGGCATGCAGTTAGCAAGATCAGAAGAGCAGTTGGCATGAAAATAGCGGTAGAAGACAGCTAGATATGCAACATTGCGGCAGTGAGAGAGGGGCTGAAGACAGTCAGTTAGAGGAGAGGAGTTGATGAGACGAAAAGCTTTTGATTCCACCCTGTCTAGAAGAGCAGTATGAGTGGAACCCCCCCAGACATGTGAAGCATACTCCATAGAGTTAGCAGCTGGGGGGGTAAGAAAAACTGGCGGAGACGTCTCAGAACACCTAACTTCATAGAAGCTGTTTTAGCTAGAGATGAGATGTGAAGTTTCCAGTTCAGATTATAAGTAAAGGACAGACCGAGGATGTTCAGTGTAGAAGAGGGGGACAGTTGAGTGTCATTCAAGAAGAGGGGATAGTTGTCTGGAAGATTGTGTTGAGTTGATAGATGGAGGAATTGAGTTTTTGAGGCATTGAACAATACCAAGTTTGCTCTGCCCCAATCAGAAATTTTAGAAAGATCAGAAGTCAGGCGTTCTGTGGCTTCCCTGCGTGATATGTTTACCTCCTGAAGGGTTGGACGTCTATGAAAAGACGTGGAAAAGTGCAAGGTGGTATCATCAGCATAGGAGTGGATAGGACAAGAAGTTTGGTTTAGAAGATCATTAATGAATAATAAGAAGAGAGTGGGTTACAGGACAGAACCCTGAGGAACACCACTGTTAATAGATTTAGGAGAAGAACAGTGACCGTCTACCACAGCAGCAATAGAACGGTCAGAAAGGAAACTTGAGATGAAGTTACAGAGAGAAGGATAGAAACCGTAGGAGGGTAGTTTGGAAATCAAAGCTTTGTGCCAGACTCTATCAAAGGCTTTTGATATGTCCAAGGCAACAGCAAAAGTTTCACCAAAGTCTCTAAAAGAGGATGACCAAGACTCAGTAAGGAAAGCCAGAAGATCACCAGTAGAGCGGCCTTGACAGAACCCATACTGGCGATCAGATAGAAGGTTGTGAAGTGATAGATGTTTAAGAATCTTCCTGTTGAGGATAGATTCAAAAACTTTAGATAAGCAGGAAATTAAAGCAATAGGACAGTAGTTTGAGGGATTTTTTTTTTTTTTTTTTTTTTTTTTTTTTTTATGTAGGAAGGATACTGGCCAAGGGCAACAAAAATCTAATAAAAAAAAATGCCCACTGAAATGCCAGTCCCTAAAAGGGTCAAAGCAGTGGTCAAAAATTGGTGGATAAGTGTCCTGAAACCTCCCTCTTGAAGGAATTCAAGTCATAGGAAGGTGGAAATACAGAAGCAGGCAAGGAGTTCCAGAGTTTACCAGAGAAAGGGATGAATGATTGAGAATACTGGTTAACTCTTGCGTTAGAGAGGTGGACAGAATAGGAGTGAGAGAAAGAAGAAAGTCTTGTGCAGCGAGGCCGCGGAAGGAGGGGAGGCATGCAGTTAGCAAGATCAGAAGAGCAGTTAGCATGAAAATAGCGGTAGAAGACAGCAAGAGATGCAACATTGCGGCGGTGAGAGAGAGGCTGAAGACAGTCAGTTAGAGGAGAGGAGTTGATGAGACGAAAAGCTTTTGATTCCACCCTGTCTAGAACAGCAGTATGAGTGGAACCCCCCCAGACATGTGAAGCATACTCCATACATGGACGGATAAGGCCCTTGTACAGAGTTAGCAGCTGGGGGGGTGAGAAAAACTGGCGGAGACGTCTCAGAACACCTAACTTCATAGAAGCTGTTTTAGCTAGAGATGAGATGTGAAGTTTCCAGTTCAGATTATAAGTAAAGGACAGACCGAGGATGTTCAGTGTAGAAGAGGGGGACAGTTGAGTGTCATTGAAGAAGAGGGGATAGTTGTCTGGAAGATTGTGTCGAGTTGATAGATGGAGGAATTGAGTTTTTGAGGCATTGAACAATACCAAGTTTGCTCTGCCCCAATCAGAAATTTTAGAAAGATCAGAAGTCAGGCGTTCTGTGGCTTCCCTGCGTGATATGTTTACCTCCTGAAGGGTTGGACGTCTATGAAAAGACGTGGAAAAGTGCAGGGTGGTATCATCAGCATAGGAGTGGATAGGACAAGAAGTTTGGTTTAGAAGATCATTAATGAATAATAAGAAGAGAGTGGGTGACAGGACAGAACCCTGAGGAACACCACTGTTAATAGATTTAGGAGAAGAACAGTGACCGTCTACCACAGCAGCAATAGAACGGTCAGAAAGGAAACTTGAGATGAAGTTACAGAGAGAAGGATAGAAACCGTAGGAGGGTAGTTTGGAAATCAAAGCTTTGTGCCAGACTCTATCAAAGGCTTTTGATATGTCCAAGGCAACAGCAAAAGTTTCACCAAAGTCTCTAAAAGAGGATGACCAAGACTCAGTAAGGAAAGCCAGAAGATCACCAGTAGAGCGGCCTTGACGGAACCCATACTGGCAATCAGATAGAAGGTTGTGAAGTGATAGATGTTTAAGAATCTTCCTGTTGAGGATAGATTCAAAAACTTTAGATAAGCAGGAAATTAAAGCAATAGGACGGTAGTTTGAGGGATTAGAGCAGTCACCCCTTTTAGGAACAGGTTGAATGTAGGCAAACTTCCAGCAAGAAGGAAAGGTAGATGTTGACAGACAGAGCTGAAAGAGTTTGACTAGGCAAGGTGCAAGCACGGAGGCACAGTTTCGGAGAACAATAGGAGGGACCCCATCAGGTCCATAAGCCTTCCGAGGGTTTAGACCAGCGAGGGCATGGAAAACATCATTACGAAGAATTTTATTACGTGGCATGAAGTAGTCAGAGGGTGGAGGAGAAGGAGGAACAAGCCCAGAATCGTCCAAGGTAGAGTTTCTAGCAAAGATTTGAGCAAAGAGTTCAGCTTTAGAAATAGATGTGATAGCAGTGGTGCCATCTGGTTGAAGTAGAGGAGGGAAAGAAGAAGAAGCAAAGTTATTGGAGATATTTTTGGCTAGATGCCAGAAATCACAAGGGGAGTTAGATCTTGAAAGGTTTTGACATTTTCTGTTAATGAAGGAGTTTTTGGCTAGTTGGAGAACAGACTTGGCATGGTTCCGGGCAGAAATATAAAGTGCATGAGATTCTGGTGATGGAAGGCATAAGTACCTTTTGTGGGCCACCTCTCTATCATGTATAGCACGAGAACAAGCTGTGTTAAACCAAGGTTTAGAAGGTTTAGAACGAGAAAAAGAGTGAGGAATGTACGCCTCCATGCCAGACACTATCACCTCTGTTATGCGCTCAGCACACAAAGACGGGTCTCTGACACGGAAGCAGTAGTCATTCCAAGGAAAATCAGCAAAATACCTCCTCAGGTCCCCCCAACTAGCAGAGGAAAAACGCCAGAGGCACCTTCGCTTAGGGGGATCCTGAGGAGGGATTGGAGTGATAGGACAAGATAAAGATATGAGATTGTGATCGGAGGAGCCCAACGGAGAAGAAAGGGTGACAGCATAAGCAGAAGGATTAGAGGTCAGGAAAAGGTCAAGAATGTTGGCCGTATCTCCAAGACGGTCAGGAATACAAGTAGGGTGTTGCACCAATTGCTCTAGGTCATGGAGGATAGCAAAGTTGTAGGCTAGTTCACCAGGATGGTCAGTGAAGGGAGAGGAAAGCCAAAGCTGGTGGTGAACATTGAAGTCTCCAAGAATGGAGATCTCTGCAAAAGGGAAGAGGGTCAGAATGTGCTCCACTTTGGAAGTTAAGTAGTCAAAGAATTTCTTATAGTCAGAGGAGTTAGGAGAGAGGTATACAGCACAGATAAATTTAGTATGAGAATGACTCTGTAGTCGTAGCCAGATGGTGGAAAACTCGGAAGATTCAAGAGCGTGGGCACGAGAGCAGATTAAGTCATTGCGCACATAAACGCAGCATCCAGCTTTGGATCGAAAATGAGGATAGAGAAAGTAGGAGGGAACAGAAAAGGGGCTACTGTCAGTTGCCTCAGACACCTGAGTTTCAGTGAGGAAAAGAAGATGAGGTTTAGAAGAGGAGAGGTGGTGTTCTACAGATTGAAAATTAGATCTTAGACTGCGAATGTTGCAGAAGTTAATGAAGAAAAAGTTGAGGGGGGTGTCAAGACACTTAGGGTCGTCGACGGAAAGGCAGTCCGACCTGGGGACATTTATGGTCCCCTCCCCAGATGGGGACTCCGAGGCTGGTGTAGGAGTCGCCATGATTTTAAAATTTTTGAGTGAAGGGTGTGTGTGTTATTAGGTGCTTGTAGTTTTGTGTGGAGGAAGAGAGTTGTCTTTAGAGGGCAGGCTGTGACTACCCCCTTGTGTTGTGAGACACAAAGGGAAACGTTCAGTGAGGTCACAGCTGGGTTTAATGATAAGTTCACAGCACCCCCTGAACAGTGCTTTAGACCTCACTGGGAGTAATTATCGTTTCGGCAGGTGTCTACTGCCTCCTCCATTAGAGGTCCCTTGCCCCGCTGTTCAGACTCAGCCATGTTAAGGAAATGTTCTGTCCCGTACATCAGTTCTTCAGACCTGTCCTACTTCATCACCTGTGCAAATACAAACCACTCTGCAGAGTATTTTAGCATGAATTGGTTGAATCAGTCATGACTTCACACTGCATTATGGCATCATACCTGAACACAATGATGTACTTAAAGTCATTGCCCAAGACAGGAAAGCCATTCAGACACCTTTACCTGCCATGCCAGAATGCCACACGCTGCTGGAAAACTTGACTATTCCACTCTCATTATAAGCCTTGGAAGGCTTATGGACCTGATGAGGTACCTCCTATTGTTCTCCAAAACTGTGCCTCCATGTTTGCACCTTGCCTTGTCAAACTCTTTCAGCTCTGTTTGTCAGCATCTACCTTTCCTTCTTGCTGGAAGTTTGCCTACATTCAGCATGTTCCTGAAAAGGGTGACCATTCTAATCCCTCAATCTACCGTCCTATTGCTTTAATTTCCTTCCTATCTAAAGTTTTTGAATTTATCGTCAACAGGACGATCCTTAAACATTCATCACTTCACAACCTTCTATCTGATCACCAGTATGGGTTCTGTCAAGGCCGCTCTATTGGTGATCTTTTGGCTTTCCTTACTAAGTCTTGGTCATCCTCTTTTTTGAGATTTTGGTGAAACTTTTGCTGTTGCCTTAGACATATCAAAAGCTTTTGATAGAGTCTGGCACAAAGGTTTGATTTGCAAACTACCCTCCTAATGTTTCTATCCTTCTCTATGTAACTTCATCTTGAGTTTCCTTTCTGATCATTCTATTGCTACTGTGGTAGATGGTCACTGTTCTCCTAAATCTATTAAAAGTGGTGTTCCTCAGGGTTCTGCCCTGTCACCCACTCTCTTCCTATTATTCATCAATGATCTTCTAAACCAAACTTCTTGCCCTATCCACTCCTATGTTGATGATACCACCCTTCACTTTTTCCACATCTTTTCATAGATGTCCAACCCTTCAGGAAGTAAACAGTTCATGCAGCGAAGCCACAGAACACCTGACTTCTAATCTCTCTAAAATTTCCAATTTGGGCAGAGCAAACTTGGTATTGTTCAATGCCTCAAAAACTCAATTCCTCCATCTATCAACTTGACACAGCCTTCCAGACAACTATCCCCTCTTCTTCAATGACACTCAACTGTCCACCTCTTCTACATTGAAATCCTCGGTCTGTCCTTTTCTCATAATCTAAACTGGAAATTTCACAACTCATCTCCAGCTAAAACGGCTTCTATGAAGTTAGGTGTTTTGAGATGTTTCTGCCAGTTTTTAACACCCCCCCCCCCCAGCTGCTAACTCTGTACAAAGACCTTATCTGTCCATGTATGGAGTATGCTTCACAGGTCTAAGAGAGTTCCACTCATACTGCTCTTTTAGACAAGGTGGAACCAAAAGCTTTTCATCTCATCAAGTCTCTAACTGTCTTCAGCCTCTTTCTCATTGCCCCCAGCTACTGACTGTACAAGGGCCTTATCCATCCATGTATGGAGTATGCTTCACATGTCTTGGAGAATTCTGCTCATACTGCTCTTTTAGACAGGGTGAAATCAAAAGCTTTTCATCTCATCAAGTCTCTAACTGTCTTCAGCCTCCTTCTCATTGCCACAATGTTGCATCTCTAGCTATCTTCTACCACTATTTTCATGCTAACTGCTCTTCTGGTCTTGCTAACTGCATGCCTCTCCTCCTTCCATGGCCTTGCTGCACAAGACTTTCTTCCTTCTCTCACCTCTATTTTGTCCACCTCTCTAATGCAAGAGTTAACCAGTATTCTTAATCATTCATCCTTTTTTCTGGTAAATTCTAGAACTCTCTGCCTCCTTCTGTATTTCCATCTTCCCATGACTTGAATTCCTTCAAGAGGAAGGTTTCATGACACTTATCCTTCAGTTTTTGGCTGCCGCTTCAGACCCTATTCAGGGACCAGCATCTCAGTTTTTTTTTTTTTTTTTTATTGGATTTTTGTTGCCCTTGGCCAGTGCAAATGTTACTATTCACTTAATTTGAAACAATTCACGCTACACAGTTTTAATAATGGTTTTCACTCATGAATGACTTGTATGCAGAAAATTTTGTATGTTCAAGATTTTATTGAAAACAATACATGTACATGGGTTTGTTTTCACCTAACAAATTTTACATTGCTGCCCACAAGTGGCTGTGTCTTTTGCTCCACCCTGCTCCCCACCCACAATTTTCACAAGTGCTTAGAAAGCTTGTGGCCCGGGGTAGTTGTAAGGTTCCAAAGCTCCCAGGAGCATGAAAGGAATGCGTCAGAAAATGTCTATTTCTGAGACACTTGCGAGGAACTAAGGAAGACACCTTAAATCCCAGCAAGGGACTATGGGATATGTTGCGAGGTTATTAAGTTGAATGCAAATAAGATAAGTTAAATTCCAGTTACTTGGACTGTAGTGATGGGTTAAGTTAGTTTGAATGCAAAAAAAAAAAAGTTATATTCCACTTGTAATGCTCCCCTTCTCATTTCTCATTGTGTTTAAATAACCAGCAGGCATGTATGCACAATATCTAATTTGGGTAAATATTGCATCATCTCAGAGATACAACCCTCCTAAATATTTCAAGTCAAATTCATATATTATACGGTTAACGTGTATGAATTATTCATTGTGGAGATTGATTACCACAATAACTTTTTTGTAGGATTAATATTAATGTCTACATTGACTGGGTGGGAACATAATATTATTAACTCAAAAAAAAAAAAAAAAAAATTATTGAAAGTAACCACAGAAATAACTTTTGTCCCTGCAACTAAATTTTTACACACTTTGATTAATAGGATGATAGATCCCAATATTGTATAAGAAGGTAAAGGAGAGAGGGAATTAAATGTTATAGAGGCAACTTGTGAGCCAGACCACAAGAGGGATGCTGTGCAATGTCCCTCCAAGATGCCAGCATGCCCATTGGCCTTGTACACCACCCTCACTGCCTCTGTGTGTTGCAGGACATAATGTTTAGTTGAGTGCATTCTCTAGACCTTGTTAAGTGTTAAGGGAAGTAATGCCTAGTAACGGCTAGTGTGTGTTTGGTGGTCGGTGTGGTAGGAAAGTATGCATCTGAGACTGGATTCCTTGCCATGAGACGTAAGATGGCAATCAGGTTAATGCTGTGCTGTGACGGCCGGTGAGTTGACCACCTCATTGAACTTTGGCATTGGGGGACAGGGGAGAGTTTTCCAAATGGATTATCGTATTGTGACATCATGTGCATAAGTTGTGAGAGACAGTTGCTGGACTACCTCACTTAAACTTTTGGCCCCATGGGGAAACACTCTAAACTGGGTTTTAGGAGGCAGAAGTATGTCATGTTGTGGGGGAAGATTTCTCAAGTAGATTACTGTATCATCGTATCGTGTGCATATGTTGTGAGAGATGGTCACTAGACTACCTCACTTAACTTTCAGCCCTGTGGGGGGAACATTTTAAATTGGGTTTTAGGTGGCAGTACCTGTCAGGTTAGGTAGAAGGGTGTGGTGAAATTTGCATGTTAAGTTTCTCTGGTCTTGGTCCCTTAAGCTCCCATAGAATATATTGTGAATCAACTACTGTAGGAAATGGTGGAACATTAGCTAAATAAAACTTGTTTTGTGAGACAAGGTGAGCTGTCTTTCTTTTCTCCCAGTTACACTAAACCACTTTGTTAAATATGAACTACACCTACTAATAGTCCAAAGAGACAACAGTGCCTGCAAATAAAATCAGATTAACACTACTATATATTTTTTTTTTAATGCTCGTACATGCTTCCAAAGGACCTAGATAAAGAGTAAAATAAATAATAGAGCCTATTTCGGTTTAAGGAAGGGATAAAAGGATTAAAAGGAGATAAAAAAAAATGGTAAAAAGGGGCAACACCACACATTTACTCCCTTTAAGGAGCCGAGATGACTGGGTTAGATTAAGTTAGGTGTTGGATTAATTTATTATCTACCACAATAACACACACACACACATACACACACACATACACACACACACACAGACACACACACACACACACACACACACACACACACACACACACACACACACACACACACACACACACACACACACACACACACTTGCCAAAACACAATTCAAATTGGATTTCAGTGTCATGAGCTACAACTACATTCCAGTTAGTTTTATTTCATGCCTTATTTACATATTCTACCTCCTAATCACAGGATGCAATAATTTTTATGTGTGCCATCAGTAATATTAATGACCAGGGAATCCTGGAGCTTACATAATATGTTTGTCTCATCTTAATATCTATCAGAGAGAGAGAGAGAGAGAGAGAGAGAGAATAAATCTGAAGATGCCTTGTAGTGCTTAAGCTTCAAGAGTTTTGGCTGATTGCTGCATCATACCACAGTTATGGCCTTTATTTCATCTTATTCTCTGCCCTGCAACTTCATAGTGCGTTCCTCACGAGTTCAATCACATATAGAATGTCACCAAGAGCAGGCAAGACTCTTGATCTGCTGAGCATCACTATACTCTCATAGGATGTCTCTCCTTTGCCAAAAAATGAGCTGTAATTATAGGTAATTTTAGGTGCTTAGGAGTACCCCTCACCACTCCTAGCCACTAAAAGTCTTTTAGGTCTTAAAAGTGATTATCTATTACTTTTAAGGAACTTTTAGCAGTAAAACTGTCATTAAAAATACTTTCAGCCTGTTAAAAATGTTTATGTATATGGGCCCATGTTAGTTTTTGGAAACAAACAGGAGAGAGCAGCACTTTCAACTCTCAGTTTGAAGCATGTAAACAATACCTGAACCTACCACAATGCTGCCCACACCCCTGTGTACACGCCAGTGTCATGCCAAATCTCTCCTGGATCCAAATTTCTCCCAGGTGATGCCACTGCACATGCACACCATATTGAGACGACAGCATCAAAACATCACCCATGTATTTTATGTATTTTTACGTATTATCAAATACTTTTTGAGGTTTTATTGACAAATTACTACTGCTTCATTGTATGTGGATATGTTAGGATAGGAATGGAGTAAGTAAACAAGAGTAGTGAGTAATAACAGCATCAATTTTTCTTTTTTTCTTCCATTGCATATGTCAAGTCCTACCACCACGTCTTATATTTATGTATTTTACATATTATCAACATCTATATTGAATTTTAATGATAAATTACTAATGCTTCATTGCCTGTGGAATATTTTAAACATAAAACATAGTGGCAGGACTTGACATGCAAAGATAGATTTTGATACTCTGTTATCACTCACTACTCTTGTTTATTTGCTGCATTCCAATCTTAGAATATTATACAGGCAATGAAGCATTAGTAATTTGTCAATAAAACTCCATAGCAATGTTGATAATGCGTGAAATACATAACATGGTGGTAGGACTTGATACTTGCACAGGGAGAAAGTTTTGGTGCTTTGTTATCACTCACTTCTCTTGTTTACTTGCTCCATTCCTATCCTTACATATCCACATGTAACAAAGCAATAGTAATTTGTTAGTAAAAGCCTCAAAAGTATTTGGTAATACGTAAAAATATATAAACTACATGGGTGATGTTTTCATGCTGTCACCTCGATATTGTGCGCATGTGCAGTGGTGTCACCCGGGAGAAATTTGGACCTGGGAGAGATCTGGCATGACACTGGCCTGTGATGCCTCTCACTTATGCTGCTGTGTGTGTGACAAGAAAAGCAGTACATTCCCTGGTGTTCAGCTGTATTTATTCCTCATGTGCCAGAAGATATGAGATATTTTAGTCATTAGCAGAAAATACAGGGTGTCCTGAAGGAGGCAGTTATTGAGCCAACACTGCCAGCCATAATTTTTATTTGATGAATAAAATACCATGGTGTGCATTATAAATGCATATCACAGGAATGTCTTATGTAATATGATAT
>NC_087155.1:3561691-3611691 GCF_035594125.1 Scylla paramamosain
ATAAATCTGCATAATGGTTGAAATTTTGTAGTGGTGTTTGTAAATAACAAATGGTTTTAGCAGTGTTAATTGTGAGATTATTTGAAAGACACCTTTCAGAAAATGCAAATAATTCTTGGTTGGCTCTGCGGATGAGGTCAATCATGTACAAGGTGGAGTCATCAGCAAACTGTATTGTGTTTAGGGAAGTAGAGGCATTGCAGATTTCATTTATATATATATATATATATATATATATATATATATATATATATATATATATATATATATATATATATATATATATATATATATATATATATATATATATAAAAGCCTAAAATGCTTCTTTGAGGCACACCAAGATGTATAGGTATGATGATAGAATCTGAATTATTGTGTGATGTAAATTGAAATCAGTCAGTTAAATGCGATTTTAACCATTTGTGTACACAGCCACAAATACCATAGTGATGTAATTTGTCTAAGAGAATGTTAGGGTCAACAGTGTTAAAGGCTTTGCTAAAATCAATAAAGATGGATATAATTATTTAAAGCAGTGTATAGATTTGAGGTAAACAAATTGGCAGCATCAAAAGTATTTAGTTCTGGGCGAAAACCAAATTGCGTATTATTTAAAATATTTAGTTTGCTAAGGTAGCTCATCAGTAAGTTTTCATTATACTTTCAAAGATTTTGGAGAACACTGGTAAAATAGAGAGTTGATGGTAATATGAAAGAGAGAGAGAGAGAGAGAGAGAGAGAGAGAGAGAGAGAGAGAGAGAGAGAGAGAGAGAGAGAGAGAGAGAGAGAGAGAGAGAGAGAGATATGGAAGGAGAGAGGGTGGGTGGGGATAGATGGAAGGAAGGAGGAAATGGGGGTATGGGGAAGGGAGAGAGAGAGGGAAAGGGGAAGAGGGCAGGGAAGGGGGAGGGCAGGAAAGAGGAGAGGCAAGGAAGAGGGAGAGAAAACACAAACACAGTTGGAGAAGTACGTAGAAAAGATATTGAAAGATACATATAAAATGATGAGAAATATTGGAACAGCATTCCACTACATGGATAAAGATATGATAAGAAAGATAATTATCACTATGATTAGACCAAAGTTGGAATATGCCAAATCAGTGTGGTCTCCCCACAAGAAACATGTAAAAATGCTATTATGGATACAAAAGATAGCAATTAAGATGGTTCGAGAACTGGAGGAATTAACATATGAAGACAGGTTAAAAGAAATTAATCTGCCAACAGTGGAACAAAGAAGAGAAAGGGGAGATTTAATTTATTTATAAATTGTGTAATAGAGTGGAAGAAATAAATAATGAGAAACTGCTGCTAAGAGAAGTAGGAAATACCAGTTACACACAAGGACACAGCAAAAAACAAAGAAAACAAAGATGTTTGAGTAACATAAAGAAATATAGTTTCCCACAGAGAAATATAGATGTTTGGAACAAGCTAAATGAGGATGTAGTAGATGAGTGTGCACAACTTGAAGGAAAAACTGGTTAAGTGTGTATACTGAGACAGGACCACATGAGTGTAGCTCAGGCCCTATAAATTGCAACTAGGTAAATACACACACACACATGGTTTTAGTTGTGATGATACTGCACTGCCACAGCACTGCATCACACCAGATGAGGACAAAACACACACACACACACAAACACACACACACACACACACACACACACACACACACACACACACACACATAGATACTGTATTTTGAGATAATTTGGTAAAGGGGGGAGGTGCAGGAAGTCAGCTTCTTCACAGGCTAGAATGAATAAGTGCTTTTTCAGTGTTTTCAGTACCTCCAGTTTCACAATCCTTAAGTTTAGCACTATACTTGGGAAGAAAATAAGGCCGAAACTCAGGAGGGGAGTGTATTTTCTTTATATAAGAGCAAAAATCTGATGATACGAGCTTCAGTCCAAGGCGAGTAAAATTAGAAAGTTTAAAATGTGTGCCTTCCTGCACTCTCCCGCTATCACATCCAGGCTGTTACAAAGACAAAAGTTTGCAAGTGCTGGAAGAGAACCACACACCCCTCCCTTGTCCCCTACCTACCAGCCAGTCCTCTTTTTAAACTGAACTCAGTGGCTCTCTGGCTCCCAATCTTATGGCCTTAATGTTCATTATTAAATTTGTACTCTATCATTATTTTGCTTGCAAGCATATTTACAAAACAGTACAAATACAGTGTACAGTGTATCATTATTTTGCTTGCAAGCATATTTACAAAACAGTACAAGTACAGTGTACAGTGCTTTATGTATTTACCTGGTTGTGTTTTTCAAGAAAAAGTTATGCCTGTGCTGTCCTATCTCCATATCTATAAGCATCCAGCTTAGCTCTAAATTTATGATTATTCCTTGCTTGAACTGCTGTTTCATCTAACTTGTTCCATATCTCTATACTTCTATTCAGGAAACTAGATCTCCTATTTCTCTTCTCTGCTGTAATGTTGGAAGTTCTAATTTCTTTAAGTCTATCTTCATAAGATAACCCTCAAACTTGGAACCATTTTGGTTGCAGCTTTTTTAATCCTTTCTATATTCCTTACATCTTTATATTATGAGGTGGCCAAACAGTTGCAGCATATTGCAATCTGGATTGATTCATAGATTCTATCAACTTTTTCATCTTTTCATCCATGTAAGTAACTCATAGGTTCCCCTGACAATATTGTTTATATGTTTTTCTGGTGATAAATTATTCCATATTGTATTTTCCAAATCCTTTTTTTTCTTTGATTTTCTTAACTTCTACACCTACCATGGTGTAGGATCTTGTATGTCTTCTTTTGCTCTTCCCTAGTTCCATCACTTTGCATTTCTTTGCATCAAATGCCAATTCCCATCTCTTACTCCACTATATTTTATCCAAATCCTCCTATAACACTTCACAATCCATATTATTTTCCACTCTTTTCAATTTTACATCATCTGCAAATAAACTTATATAGCTGTCAATCTCATCCACCATGTCATTAATATATACTATGAACATTACAGGGGGCCAGAATTGTCCAATGTGGAACTCGGCTTTTAATTTTACACCATTCTGATTTTTCACCCTTAATTACTGTTCTCATTTCTGTCCCTTAAGGAGTCTGTTATCTAGTCCATTATTTTGCCCTGCAAATCCCCTACATTTTTAATATTCCATAACAATCTCTAGTGGGGTACTTTATTAAATGCCTTTTTTTAGACCTACATAGACACAGTCTGTCCAGTCATCTTGGATTATATCAATTGGTCTACTGTAAAAACTCAATAAATTTGTGACACAAGATCTACCACTTCTGAAACCAAATTGATGTCCAGTCAATGTGTATGATTCTTCTAGATATATCAACCACCTGTCTTTAACAATCCTTTCACCTATTTTTGCAATCACACTTTTTAACCCTTTCCTTCCGGCAATCATATATATACGATTGCAAAAATGCGTCCGTAGCGACGGCGATCATACCAGTAATCAAGAATTTTCGCGCCTCAATTTTGAGGTCCAAGCTCGGTTTCTCGAGTCAGATGGTGTGAGTGGAAGTGTCTGGCATGTTTCCACATGTAGTGTTGTCACTAGCTCTGGAAATTTAGCGGTAACTAAGCTATTTTCCCTTTCTCCGGGCGACACTTGGCAACCCCAGCGACCCGCCGGGTGGAAAGCACTCGCCGGGTGGAAAGCACCATCATAAGTGTGAAGAGACATCCTGATAAGAGCCAAGGATCTCAGATCATAACTCACCATGGAGCAGGACACAACATATGTATTTAGCAGTGCTTCTGAGTTTGAAGACAGTGACAGTGAATATTTAGAAGAAGAAGCTGAAGAAAGCGAAGACATTAGTGGGGACTCAGAAAATGATTTACAGGATCCACCTGTTTTATCAGAACAGAGAGATGATACCTATCATTCTTTATTGTTAATTTTTTCATTATCTTCGATTTTATAATAAAATGGTAGAAGGTAACTTGTCAGAGAGAGAGAGAGAAAGAGAGAGAATGTTATTTGCCTGAAACTTGATGTGAAAAGGGATGAAATCTCTCTCTCTCTCTCTCTCTCTCTCTCTCTCTCTCTCTCTCTCTCTCTCTCTCTCATTGTAAGTGTACAATTTCCCCTCCAAGATGAGAGAGAGGGAGAGAGAGAGAGAGAGAGAGAGAGAGAGAGAGAGAGAGAGAGAGAGAGAGAGAGAGAGAGAGCGAGAGCGAGAGCGAGAGCAAGAGTGTGTGTGTGCGCGCGGCGTCATCGCTCTCTGGGCTGTTTCTGGATGACGGATCACACAGCGGGAGGAGGAGGAATCCTTTATAAGGCATAAACTCAACTTTCAGAGGTCACATCGAGCTACAAAGTATATCATTGTATTCAGAATAACAAAGAGAAAATAATTATTAGTATTCAAACAATTTTCTGACAATTTCTAGGTTTACCATTTTTAGCTGTCATACAAAACGGGAAAATAATTTAAGCGCCGGAAGGAAAGGGTTAAGGACACCAGTCTGTAATTCAGTGGTTCTTCTTTATTACCTCCTTTGAATTGGTACTATAATAAACTCTTTCTCTCTTGTAAAATCTTCAAGAAACTTATATTCACTTTTCCATAATTATCAGGTCCTCAAGAAAGCATCTACCATTAATTTATCAACATACTCTGTGTTCCCTTCACTTGTCTATAGAATAACTTGGGTTGATCCTTACACTTACAAGTTATATGTTATTTTCTCATCCTTTTTCTTTTGATTTTTCATGTATTCACTTACTTGTACTATGGGCCTTGCATTAATGAACAGTGAATGAGGCTGGTGATTGAGGTCACTTCTTCTCTGGCCACAATCTACTATGAAAATTTGCTCTCCTATATCTGCCACATGCCCTCCTGTGCTTCACAGTTGCAAGAAAGAAAAAAGTTATTTCTCAGAAGAAAAGGCCAATAAAGGATCTTCAACTTCACCCTCAAGAGCATTTTGCTCAAGATAATGAAGCCACCAATGTTAGCAAAGTGACAGCCTGTCAAATCTGCTCCAGGTTTAAGAGGGCTTGTATGACACACAAATCACAAGAATAACATGCAACTGCATCACCAACTAAGGACTGCATTGGTGTGGGGGAGAGAGAGAGAGAGAGAGAGAGAGAGAGAGAGAGAGAGAGAGAGAGAGAGAGAGAGAGAGAGAGAGAGAGAGAGAGAAAGTAGATGAGATACAAGTATTGAAGGCAAGGGTATTCTCAGATCATAGATGCAGCACAGGTAGATTTGGCAGGACAGTGGAAAGCTGAATCCCCAAGGGGGCCACTCTTAAATACTCAGTGCAAAATACTTTGACTAAAATCTAGATGATTCCCCTTCATCTCCAAATCTTGTGCTTTCCCTTATCTACAGTATTAATAAATTATCCATTACCAGTTTCAACAAAATGCTTCCCCAAGGCTCTTTAATTCTTTCAGCGTACTACTTCTCCTAATACACTTCTTTACAGTTAAAATCTCCCATCATTATTATGCTTTCATTCTCTTTTAACTCCTCCAAACATGTACAGCATACATACACATTATCATTTTTTCATAATCCTCTTTGCTCCAAGAATTTAAGTCTTCAGTGGTACATATATCACTATATAATTTCTCTTTCTTCCTCTATTTCTCTTTTTTCTCTACAGGGTTTCTGACAGTCTCCTTCCATGCAAAACTTTAACTAACAATACACCCTTCTTTACAAAGATAACAGGCTCATTCCGTTCTTTTCTGTTCTAATTATCTTCTAAATAATTATCCTCCCAAATCTTTATTGTATCTACTGTGTCACATATCCTAATTCTGACAAAGTCCAAAATGTTGGGTTTCTCCTCTTCCTCACTGAATTCTGTCAACACTAACATGATATCATTCACATTCATGTATGTCAAAGTCTAATTTTAATTTTCTTTTCTATTTTAGCTCCTTATCTCTTTTCCCCAGCATACATTTACTATTTCCTTAGTCTAACATCAATAGCCTTCCAATTATAACCCTTCTCTCTCTCTCTCTCTCTCTCTCTCTCTCTCTCTCTCTCTCAGGCTTTCTTCCTTGTTTATTTAGTTTACATCTCTCTTATTCATTTAGGTCTCTCCTTATCCAGCCTTACTTTCAGTCTTCAGTTCTGTTCAGTTTCCTTTCCCATGCTAAAATTTACTCAGCATCACACTTGGACCTAAACTTTATTCTAATCAGTCTTTCTCCATTTTTGGTATATTTCCAAATTTGGTGGACTTCAATTTCATTCACTGTTTCCTCCTTCATCACATAACTGCTTCACCACCCATGTTATTTGTCTCACTTCCCTTTCCTTTGCTGACCTATTGGGGATTTTCTCTTCCATAACACCAAAGATCACAATGTAATTTTCTTCTCCACAGCACCTTTAACAAATCTTTCTTTCTCATTAATCACTTTGACAACTTTGTCAATTTCGACTCATTCAACAATTAATCTAGAATTTTCCAGAAACTATTTTTCTTCTTGTTCCTTTTTCTATTTCCTTTATACTTCTTCTGAATCTTCATAACTTCCTTAGCAACTATTCATCTTTAACTTTTGATAGCTAACTTACTTTCCCACAGTCTCAAACTTGGCTTCTAACTGTGCATTGTCCTTGCATAAATTACCAAACACTTTCTTCAACTCTGTTCTGTTTTTGAAGCTGCTCACACTTTATTTCTAGATGGATCACTTTACTCACTAGATTGTTAACTATCTGTTCTATGATTATAAACCTTTTTCCACATCAGGTTCTTTAATAATTTATTCTCTTTCTGTAAACCTGGCAAAGGATTTGCTTGACATCCCATTGCCCTCATTCATCTAAGCATAATTCTCGTAAGTCCCATCTAATTCCTTTACTGTCTTGCAATGTGGCAGCACAGTTAATACTATAGTCCCCACCTGATTATGGTCAACAACACAAATTTTAGCCTTCATCTTGAAGTAGTTTCCTAGCACCATCTATTCATGGGGAAAGCAATGTAAACATTGTGTATGTGACTTTTTTTTATGTGTGTGTGTGTGTGTGTGTGTGTGTGTGTGTGTGTGTGTGTGTGTGTGTGTGTGTGTGTGTGTGTGTGTGTGTGTGTATTTACCTAGTTGTGGTTTATGGGAGGGGAGTAATCTAATGGTATCTCATCTCTGTATCTATCCAGTTTGGTTTTAAAAGCATGGACAGTTATGGCATTGACAATATCTTCACTGAGTTCATTCCATTTGTTCACACTTCTGCGAGGAAAACTATATTTCTTAACATCTCTTCTACAGTTAATTTTCTTCAACTTCTTATTATGTCCCCTTGTACTCTGAGTCTAAATTTATAAAACCTTCTTTGCCCACATTTTCCATACTATAGATGTTTATTAAATCTCCTCTCTCTCTCTCCTATTTTCAAGGGTAGGAATTTCCAACATTCTTAATCTCTCTTCATAGGTCAATTTACTCAACTCCAGAACCATCTTAGTGACTGCTCTTTGTACTTTTTCTTTTCTTTTGTACTCTGTATGAGGAGACCACACCACTGCTGCACATTCCAATCTTGGTCTTATCATGGAAATCAACAACTTTTTTATCATTTCTTTATCCAATTATGAGAATGCCATTCTTACTCTTTGAACAAATTCATCATCTCTCCAGTAATTTTGTCAATGTATCTGTCTGGAGTCAAATTTTTGGTAACTGTTACTCCCAGATCCACTTCCTTTTTTGACTTCTTTCACACCTTCCATCTCACAATGATGTATTCTTTTCTTACTCTTACCAAACTCCATTACTTTACATTTACTTAAATTGAATTCCATTTGCCAAGATTTATTCCATCTATTAATCTTATTTAAATAATCTTGCAGTACCATACAGTCATTTACATTTTCTACCCTTCTCATCAGCTTAGCATCATCTGCAAATAAGTTCATGTAACTATCTATTTCTTCATTTATGTTGTTCACATATATTACAAACATTATTGGTCCCAACACTGACCCCTGTGAAATACCACTAGTTACTTTCAGCCAAGATGAATTTTGGTCTTGTATTACAGTGTGTGTGTGTGTGTGTGTGTGTGTGTGTGTGTGTGATGGAATGCAGGTTATAACATTCTGAAAATATTTACTTACATCTTTAGCACCTGAGAGTTTCCAGACTGAGAAGCAAAAAACTGAAAAACCAGCAACAGCATAGAGGGAGCCCCAGCCAAGAGCCCTGAGAGCCAAGGCCCCTCCTGCCTCACGTAACTCCCGGGTTCCCATCATGCCTTTGTTGAACATGTTAGGATCCTTCTTTTTGGCCATGCCAAGAGTCATGCCAAATCCTCCCAACACTGAGACTCCAGCAATGCCAGTTAGGAATGCTGCAGCTGAGGAAAGAAGAAAAGTGCAGTGATGAAATAAAGAAGATTACACTATGAAATATTCATACACTGCATGTCTGGCATTAAATTATAAATTAAGTAACCCTTGGACACTGGTATATCCCACTTTTAAACTGAAAATAAACTTGTGAAAAGGTGACCCATACCTCTAGTTCTATTTCACAAGGAAAGTGGTGGAGCAAGAGACAAATTTGCTTGGGCAAAACCTAAATAATGGTTCTAGCCCCCAAAGAAAAACTGTTATTAAATAGTTTACATGTTCTCATTTTACTAAAGTGTTGCTGCTCTTTTATTTTTTTTCCCCATGATTTTTGTTATGAACTATCTATTAAATGCTTCCTTTACTGTTCTCAACAACATCTGCTACAACAATAATCCTCACTACTGACAGACTTGAAAGTGTACAACTTATCCTACCAGCCAATGGCAAGTACTGTATTTCCCAGCATCAGAGACACTTTGACCTTGAGGACACACCCCAGTTTGACTGCCAAAAAATTTTTTAATAGTCAACATGAAAAAAAAAAAGAACAATACAAGAATAATAAACAATAAATAGAATAAAAACAAGCAATCCTAAAATATAAAAAAAAAAAAATCACAATATTAAGAAGACAACCAGTGGGCGACAAAAGACCCAGCCAAGTCCTTTATATTTTTGGAACTGTCACAAAGATTGAATCAAGATGGCGGTGGGCAGTGAGTGAGTGATCATGCAAATCTTGTTATTAATAAGAATTCAAGGTAAACCTTTTAAATACACTGAAGTTTTACTTGTCACTTCATAATATTCCCTTCAAGTTGGGATGTTTGAGAAGAGTGAAAATACCAGCAATACTGATACACAACAAGTAACATACACTTGTCTGTTGCCTCATCCACCATACTCTTCCCATATAGGAAAGCATTTTTGTGATTGTATATATTTTCTTTATACTTTAATTTGTTTGCTACTTCAACTAAGTACACTTTCTATACTTCATTGGAAAACCATATACAGAAGTTCAGATTATTGTCTAGCATAGATAATTTTCCTCTGGGGTTATGATAGGCCTATCTATGAAAAGGGTAACCTTTGGCTTCCGGAATGCATGGAAAATTTTGCAGATTTATTTTAGGGGAAGAATAGCGTCTATGACACTGGGATATATGATACTTTAAAAATGTATCTTCATATGAGGGCATCAGGACCATAGGGGTTCAAGTGCCACCCCTCTAAATATAGAGTTACACATATCAAAAGAATTGGCAACTCTTCCTCTGTCTAGCTATGATGTTTGCAACTCTGTTTTCTGTCTTCCATACAGTTGAAAGTCTTGTAGTAGCAAGTAGAGTCACGACTTATCGACTTGGGATCCACATATTGTGTGCCATGGTTGAGCCAAGGGGCATGTTCACTCAGGACCAGCCAGGCTCAAGTCTAGCAAGGAGCCAGCCAGTGGGAGCGTGCAACATAACTATCTCTCACCTAATCAATGTTTTCTCCATAATAAACACATCACCCTGGGCCAATCACCATGCTGCCTACTAGCCTTCCTCACACTTCCTCCCCCAGTCCTGCCCAAACTTTGTTCATACGCAATCTTTTCCTCTGACTGACCAGTACCATCTGTTAATCCTTTGCCTTACCATCATTATTAACTCATTATTCTAATTACTTCCTCTAACAAAGCATTCATTCATCCTTCAATTTGTTGCTTTCTTTTAAGTAGCTAATGTACAATAGTACCAATACTAGTATTTTCTCCCATTTTTCCAATACTCTGAGCCTAGTATACTTTTCTTTCATGTAGTTTCTCCCATTTTTCCAATACTCTGAGCCTAGTATACTTTTCTTTCATGTATTATTATTATTATTATTATTATTATTATTATTATTATTATTATTATTATTATTATTATTATTATTCAATGTTCTTTTTGCTGTTGTGATACCAGAAGGTGTTAAAAACTTATCATTTACTTCAGGTAAAACATTTTATTAAGGTTTAAATCCCACATCACATAAAAAAAATGCATGCAAACTGAAAAGGGGGGTTACATTTTATGTGCTAGCATGCACATGCACCCTACAACTTTTTATAAACTTGGTAAAAAAAAAATTCTGAAGAGCAGGGCTTTTGTCTGAAACTTAACTGAAATCGATCTTTCTTAGAGGTGGTTAGTAAAGTTTAGATGCAGTTTTCTCAATTTTTAGAAATGGCACTTCAGCCCCTATAGTCCTGATTGTTTTTTTTTTTTTTATTTATTTATTTATTTTTATTTTATTTTATTTTGTTTTATTTTTTTTTTATGTAGGAGGGACACTGGCCAAGGGCAACAAAAATCCAATACAATAAAAGCCCACTGAGATGCTGGTCCCTGAATAGGGTCCGAAGTGGTAGTCAAAAATTGAAGGAAAAGTATTTTCAAACCTCCCTCTTGAAGGAGTTCAAGTCGTAGGAAGGTGGAAATACAGAAGCAGACAGGGAGTTCCAGAGTTTACCAGAGAAAGGGATGAATGATTGAGAATACTGGTTAACTCTTGCATTAGAGAGGTGGACAGAACAGGACGAGAGAAAGAAGAAAGTCTTGTGCAGCCAGGCCTCAGGAGGAGGGGAGGCATGCAGTTAGCAAGATAAGAAGAGCAGTTGGCATGAAAATAGCGGTAGAAGATAGCAAGAGATGTAACACTACGGAGATGAGAAAGAGCCTGAAGACAGTCAGTTAGAGGAGAGGAGTTGATAAAATAAAAAGCTTTTCATTCCCCCTGTCTAAAAGAGCAGTATGAGTGGAACTCCCCCAGATATGTGAAGCCTACTCCATACATGGACAGATGAGGCCCCTGTACAGAGTTAGCAGCTTGGGGGTGTGATAAGAACTGCCGGAGATGTCTCAGAATGCCTGACTTCATAGAAGCTGTTTTAGCTAGAGATGAGATGTGAAGTTTCCAGCTTAGATTATAAGAAAAGGATAGACTGAAGATGTTCAGTGTAGAAGAGGGGGACAGTTGAGTGTCACTGAAGAGGGGATAGTTGTCTGGAAGGTTGTGTCAAGTTGATAGATGGAGGAATTGAGTTTCTGAGGCATTGAACAATACCAAATTTGCTCTGTCTCAATCAGAAATTTTAAAGAGATCAGAAGTCAGGCGTTCTGTGGCTTCCCTGCATGAACTGTTTACTTCCTAAAAGGTTGGACGTCTACAAAAAGATGCGAAAAAGTGCAGAGTGGTATCATCAGCAGAAGGAGCAGATAGGACAAGAAGTCTGGTTTAGAAGATCATTGATGAATAATAGGAAGAGAGTGGGTGACTGGACTGAACCCTGAGGAACATCACTGTTAATAGATTTAGGAGAACAGTGACCGTCTACCATAGCAGCAATAGAATGGTCAGAAAGGAAAGTTGAGATGAAGTTACATAGAGAAGGATAGAAACTGTAGGAGTGTAGTTTGGAAATCAAAGCTTTGTGCCAAACTCTATCAAAAGGTTTTGATACATCTAAGGCAACAGCAAAAGTTTCACCAAAATCTCAAAGATGACCAAGATCACCAGTAGCATAGCCTTGATGGAACCCATACTGGCGATAAGACAGAATGTTATGAGGTGATAGATGTTTAAGAATCTTCCTGTTGAGGATAGATTCAAAAACTTCAGATAGGTAGGAAATTAAAGCAATAGGACAGTAGTTTGAGGGATTAGAACGGTCACCCGTTTAAAGAACAGGCTGAATGTAGGCAAACTTTGAGCAAGAAGGAAAGGTAGATGTTGATAGACAGAGTTGAAAGAGTTTGACTAGGCAAGATGCAAGCATGGAGGTGTAGTTTTGGAGAACAATAGGAGGGACCCCATCAGGTCCATAAGCCTTCCAAGGGTTTAGGCTAGCGAGGGTATAGAAAACATCATTGCGAAGAATTGTCCAAGGTAGATTTTTTTAGCAAAGGTTTGAGCGAAGAGTTCAGCTTTAGAGATAGATGTGACAGCAGTGGTGCCATCTGGTTGAAATAAAGGAGATAAAGAAGAAGAAGCAAAGTTATTGGAGATGTTTTTGACTAGGTGCCATAAGTCACGAGGGGAGTTATATCTTAAAAGATTTTGATAATTTCTATTAATAAGGGAGTTTTTGGCTAGTTGGAGAACAGACTTGAAATGGTTCCAAACAGAAATACAAAGTGCATGAAATTCTGATGTTGGAAGGTTCAAATACCTTTTGTGGGCCACCTCTCTATCATGTATAGCACAAGAACAGGCTGTGTTAAACCAAGGTTTGTAAGGTTTAGGTTGAGAAAAAGAGTGTGGAATGTATGCCTCCATGCCAGACACTATCACCTCTGTTATGTGCTCGGCACAAAGAGACAGATCTCTGACACAGAAGCAGTAGTCATTCCAAGGAAAATCAGCAAAATACCTCCTCAGGTACCCCCAACTAGCAGAGGCAAAATGCCAGAGGTACCTATGCTTAGGGGTATCCTGAGGAGGGATTGGAGCAATAGGGCAAGATACAGATATGAGATTGTGATCAGAGGAGCCCAACGGAGAAGAGAGGGTAACAAACATAAGCAGAAGGATTAGAAGTTAGGAAAAGGTCAAGAATGTTGGATGTATCTCCAAAACTGTCAGGAATACAAGTAAGGTGTTGCACCAATTGCTCTAGGTCATGGAGGATAGCAAAGTTAAAGACTAGTTCACCAGGATGGTCAGTGAAGGGAGAGAAAAGCCAAAGCTGGTGGTGAGCATTGAGATCTCCAAGAATGGCGATCTCCGCCATAGGAAAGAGAGTCATAACGTGCTCCACTTTGGAAGTTAAGTAGTCAAAGAATTTCTTATAGTCAGAGGAGTTAGGTGACAGGTATACATCACAGATAAAGTTAGCTTCAGAGTGACTCTGTAGTCGTAACCAGATAGTGGAAAACTCGGAAGATTCAAGAGCATGGGCATGAGAGCAGGTTAAGTCATTGCGCACATAAACGCAGCATCCAGCTTTGGATCGAAAATGAGGATAGAGAAAGTAGGAGGGAACAGAAAAGGGGCTACTGTCAGTTTTCTCAGACACCTGTGTTTCACTGTGGAAAAGAAGATGAGGTTTATTAGAGGAGAGGTGGTGTTCTACAGATTGAAAATTAGATCTAAGACTGCAAATGTTGCAGAAGTTAATGAAGAAAAAGCTGAGGGGGTGTCAAGACACTTAGGGTCAACAGCAGAAGAGCAGTCCACTCTGGGGACATTTATGGTCCCCTCCGTATATGGGGACTCTGAGGCTGGTGTAGGAGTTGCCATGATAATTTTGAATTTTGAGTGAAGGGTGTTTGTAATTAGATGCTTGTAGTTTTGTGTGAAAGAAGGGAGTTGTTTTTAAGGGGCAGGCTGTGACTGTCCCCCTTGTGTTGTGAGACACAAAGGTAAATGTTTAATGATAAGTTTTAATAACTTTAATGATAAGTTCACAGCACCCCTTGATCCAGTAGGAGTAATTATCATTTCAGCAGGTGCCTACTACCTCCTCCTCCCTCATATGCTCTTTAAATACTTGACTGGTACACACTTGTGGCATTATCAACAACACTGGAAACACTACAATGGAATCTTAGAGTAATTAATACTTTTGTTGCAAGTAAAAGAGCATAAGAGGAGGTTGAGCAGTATTTCTCTTTAGTTCCTGGCACAGCTGCACAGTTTCTTCATGTGGAAGTCTGTTGTATAGTTAGCTCTGACCTCCATTAGAGAAAACAATGTATAATGGTCAGAAATGAAAGCAAATCATGTATTAGATTTATTTTTATGAGTGTTAAAAGTAGAAGTCTTAAAGTATTATTAAAGTTATATCTGGCACTGATCAGACCTCATCAAAATTATGCTGCATAGTTCTGGTTTCCATGTTGCAGGTCTATTGGTCTATGGATATATGGATCTCATAGAATCAGTACAAAGGAGAATGATTAAAAGGATACAGGGATTGAGGAGTATTTCTTACAAAACGACACTGAAACTTTTAAATTAACATTCCTTAGAGAGGCATAGGTGAAGAGGGGATTTGATAGAAATCCTTAAGTGGTACTGGGGATATAACAAGGGTGATGTAAGCAAAATTCTTAGGATCAGTAATCAGGATACTATAAAAAGTAATGGATTCAAGTTTGAAAAAGTTAGATTTAAAAGAGATAGGAAGGAATTGGTTCTCAAAAAAGAGTGGTACATGAATGGAAAGACTTGATAATCAGTGCTGAGTCATTAGGGAGCTTTAAAAGAAGATTTGACAAATTTATGGATGAGGATGATAGTGGAAATATGTATGTTTCATACAGGGTCTGCCACATGTATGCCTGATGGTTTCTTGCAACTTTCCTTATTTTCCTGTTCTTATGAGTTGGAAATAATGTGTTCAACAAAATATTTATATTGGTGATGGATAATAACTGTCAATCTGAAATTAAGAATCCACATCAGAGTAGATTAAACAAGGATCCAGGGTCAGAAAGGATCCAAACCCCCTTGTCCCAGTGCTTATAAGCACACACACAGCACATCCCAACTTAGATACATTTAATCCCTCAACAGGACAACACAAGGGATCTGCACAAGTAATCACCAGAACAGCAACACTTCAGCCAACTCTTTTACCACCTTTCCAAAACATAGACAAATCCAGCTAAAGGCAGGTTTCCATCATCAAAAGAGCTGCTAGCAGCTCATGAGTAGTGTGTCAAAGATTTTTTTCAAAATTCACTCACTTGCACAACTTTCAGGAGTCTCTCAATGGCTCACTGTGTTTGCATTCCCATCGAACCCATTTAGCAAGTGAGATATGACCAAAGGAGCTCAGAGGGTGTAAAAATAATGCAAGAGATTGCGAGTTGCAGTCAAGGTGGCACCTTCAAGCAATCAACATGGACACGTACCTTGCTCTTGTCCTCCGGGTCCAGGCCAACATCCTGCAAGAAGTAGCCCCCCAAAACATCATGGAGATACAGAGACTAATGCAAAAGTTTAAGAGATGTCTGTTTGGCTCACAGAACAGCAAAGACTTGACCAGTCAGTACTATAGGGTGGTCCGCTGAGGACAGATGATCCGAACTATTTCAAGAATTACATGAGGATGCTCCTGGAACTGTTTGATGAGATCCTTGAGAGAATGAAGCTAGCTATCAGTGGATCAGGCAGCAATGCCCATGCATCCCTTGATCCTGATACTGACTTTGAGGCGATTGCAAGTTAATATGCTACCACATATTGACCGTTGCAACCTCCTTGGTACCACATAGCGAGTGTATTCCAAGTCATAAGAGTGCGTTATGACCACGGAGGCTCAACTTGCACGAAATCTACAAATGTTTTAAGCCAAAGCTAGCAGTTGCAATATGCCTAGTAACCACAAGAGAGTGCATGAGAGTAGAAGAGAGTGCTCTGCTACTTGTGATACCTCAAAGCAACTTTGATGATACCTCCTTGCTACTTCCAAACAAGTTTGAGCGAGTGAACCAAATTTTAGGGATTTTGGAAATCACAACATACTTTCTTATTAATGGAAACCTAGCCTTTGTCTGTTTAACCTTTGTCACCAATTGTAAGGGACCTTTATGCTTTGACCTGCCTCCTCCTGGGCAATAATGCCTGTGTGGCTTTGACTGGCAGAGGCCATACAAAGCCAGCAAAGCCACAATAACATGCCATAAATACACAAGAAAAAAGGAAAAAAAGCTGAAGATAAAAAGAAACCTTGGTAGATGCCTAGGAGCAGCTTCAAACTAGAATCAGCTGTAAATGGATGATATTAGGCAGTCACTGAAGACTTTGTCTTGCATATTACCCTAAAAAACTGTGAATAAAATTCACCACAATGTCTTGCTACTTTGATGAAGGAATTGAATATTTTCTTATGTGTATTGTACTTATCTATCCATCTATTTTCTGATATCTGGCTTTCTCCGGGAGTGCCCCTATGGGAGTGGCCACAGCAGAAAAGCTACCACTTCTCCCTATCCCTACACTCCCTCTTTGTTTGATCAACTCCAAGTGACTTTCCTCTCCTATTACACTCATACCTTGGTGCTACGGACTAAAAAGGGGGGAACATCAATCCTATGAAGCCAATTGACCATAAGTACTGGCACAGTGAACCCCCAGTTTTTCAGTGTTATGTTCCAAAGGCATCCATGAAGTGCTAAAATCCACATTATGTTAACACTACCACTAAAATGCCCATTCATTGTCTCTACTAATAAGAAAAATCAGTACAAGTACTCACTGATGGTGGATGAGATGAAATGAAGTAGCTATGCAGCAAGATATGACAGACATATATGGAGGGAGGAAAAAAAAGAGATGAATTGTGGCTATGTGACGGCCAGTGGGTGACCTTGACAGTGGCTGATGGTGCAGTGCTCTCTCTCTCTCTCTCTCTCTCTCTCTCTCTCTCTCTCTCTCTCTCTCTCTCTCTCTCTCTCTCTCTCTCTCTCTCAGATCAGTTAACACACACACACACACACACACACACACACACACACACACACACACACACACACACACAGAGAGAGAGAGAGAGAGAGAGAGAGAGAGAGAGAGAGAGAGAGAGAGAATTGTGGCTGTGTGACAGTAAGTGGGTGACCTTGATAGTGGCCAGTGGTACACCACTCGCTTGCTTGCTCTCTCTTTCTCTCTCTCTTTCAGATGAGTTAATACACACACACAAAGAGAGAGAGAGAGAGAGAGAGAGAGAGAGAGAGAGAGAGAGAGAGAGAGAGAGAGAGAGAGAGAGAGAGAGAGAGAGAGCAAGCAAGTGAGTGGTGTACCACTAGCCACTGTCAAGGTCACCCACTGACCATCACACAGCCACAATTCTCTCTCTCTCTCTCTCTCTCTCTCTCTCTCTCTCTCTCTCTCTCTCTCTCTGTGTGTGTGTGTGTGTGTGTGTGTGTGTGTGTGTTAACTTATCTGAGAGAGAAAGAGAGAGAGAGAGTGTTACTGTATGTAAAGCGTATGTACCTCACGTCATTATTCCTCGGCATTTATAAGTGAAATGTTCAATAGTTTTCTATTTGCATGAAAACGTGTAATATGTGTAAGTATCAGTATTTAATGTTATATTAAGCACCGAAGCCGATGCTCACTTGTTAGTAGTGTGGGGTTAACCTGCTAGTCGCCTGTGGGCATCACTCACGGCCAAGTCGTGCTCGTACAAAGACGGGCAGGATGGTGACCAAGGTAAATACTTTAATTTTGTAGTTAAAACTGATTGTCATAGTGCCAAGTTAATTGCATGTATTGTTAATGAATATTGTAATATGTTGAAAGTGTTTAATATCCGTGTATAATGTTATTTTGTAAGAAATTGAGACCGAGAACTTGTTCGCAGTTCTTATGGTCATGCCTACCTCATCAATAAACGTTAGAGAGAGAAATGCCTTTCCTCGACCCTACGATGATGGGTGTGATCAGTAAAACAGATCACCTGAGAGCCAATTGATGCCCAGCCGGTGCGGCTACAGTAAGAACTCGACCTACAAGCAAGAAATTGGCTCCATGTGAAACCGTAGCAAGAGTGAGTCACAGGACGAGGGGACGCTGACGTAAGCCTATAGGTTGACCTCTGAGGCCCCGGGGTCAGCTCTACCCTTGACGACAACCACTCCCTTCTACCCACTGTGCCTCGCCACCATTTTGTAGAACCCATGGTCACAGGCAAGAAAGTATAATAGTATGTATGTGCACTGAATTGAGTAGCCTAAGTGAAAATTACCCACAATTAGCTAGTATTAAGAGTGGTAATTTAAATTGCTCTTTCAGTGTCTCAGTATTGACACAATTAAGTTGTTAGATATGTCTGATACTGAGGAAATTAATGCCGTAGATGGCCTTAGGGAAGGTGAGGGTGAGCAAGTGGACTGGGATCAAACTTGTATTGAAGAAGTTAGTGTCAGGGAGCGAGTGCTGACTGACAAAGGAAGAGAATATCAAGTCAGTGTAACCAAAGGAAGAGCAGAGTCCTGTAAGCGTAAATGGAGCAGTGTTACCAGCAAAATTAAGAAAGGATTAAAAATTGTAATTAGCCCCTTTGAATTAGAGCCCATGTCAAGTGAAGTAATAGAGACATTTCATCAGTATTATGTGGAATAAACAAAACTGATGGAACTAGAGCCAGAAAAGTCAGAGGAGCTAAATGAAGAGCTGGAACACAATCAACGAGTTCACCATGAAATATTAGAAAGTATAGAATGTAAAAGAAAGGAGTTAAAGAATGACAAAGGATCAATTTGTTCTAGCAAACGGTCTAGGCATTCTAGAGTCTCATCTACTTCATCACGTTCATCAGCAGCACAAAGAAAGCAAGAAGCAGCAGCAAAGGTAGCCAGACTTAGAAAGGAAATGGAATATCATGATAGTTTAGCAGAGGCAGAAGTTAGGTTAGCTAGAGACCAAGCAATGTTTGCAAAGAAAAAGAGAGAGAGAGAGATTTAGCAGTTGCTAGTGCAGAACTTAATGCTCTTAGCTTAGTTGAAGAAGAAGTAAAAATGCTTCCAGGTAATGATGAAAGTGTAGAGAAGCAGTTATCTTCAACAATACATAGAGTCACAAAATGAAATGAAAGCACAAGCAATTGCAAATCAACAAAGTGACAATGCCATGCCTCACAAATATGTTACATTCCATGACCCACAGGAACCTTCTTCTTGCAATAGAGATAATGAATTGATGACAAATGAAGTAGATGGACAAATATTTAGTGAACCTCAGGTAGAATCTCACCCCATTCAAGTCCATTGGAGGATACAGTGGTAGTCTACAGAACAGTGACACAAGAAGTAGAAATCAATGAAGAAAAGAGGGTTAATTTCTTAGTGTTTCCTACTAAAACCAAAGAGATGATTAATCCTTCTCAAGTGAGAGATATGTTTGAACTTGACTTCAGTGATAGAAAGTCAGCTGACACTCCATTATCATATGAAGATAAAAGGTTTATGAGTAAGATGAAAGAAGGAGTACATCAGCTGAAGGATAGCCATTATGAGTTGCCCCTTCCTCTTAAAGATGATAACGTCAAGCTTCCAAACAACAAACTATTAGCAGAGCAGAGACTCAAGAAGTTAAGAGCTAAACTTGAGAAGGATAATCAACACAAAGGTGATTACAAAGTGTTCATGGATGATATGATTACAAAAGGTTATGCAGAGGTTGTACCGACAAAGGATTTAGTTAGGAATGATGGTAAGGTCTGGTACATTCCACATCATGGAGTCTATCATCCGAGAAAGCCAAAGAAGTTGAGAGTTGTCTTTGACTGTAGTGCAAACTACAGGAACCAGTCATTAAACAGTCACCTGTTACAAGGCCCAGACCTTACCAACAAACTTATTGGAGTGTTGTGTAGGTTTAGGCAAGAAAGCATTGCACTTGTATGTGATATAGAAGCAATGTACCATCAAGTGAAGGTCAACCCAGAACACATAGACAGGTTAAAATTCCTTTGGTGGGAAAATGGTGACCTTAATAATGAGATAGCTGAATACAGGATGACAGCTCACCTGTTTGGAGCTACTTCATCTCCAAGTGTAGCCAACTTTGCTCTTAAGAAAGCTGCAGATGACTACGGGTGTGGATCTGATGCAGCCAAGTTTGTAAGAAACAACATTTATGTTGATAATGGTTTGAAGTCAGTAGCTACAATGGATGAAGCTGTCACTCTTATTCAGCAAAGCAAAGAATTATGTTACAAGGGAGGTTTTAACCTTCATAAGTTCTTGTCAAACAACAAAGATGTATTAGCTGCAATTTCTCCTCATGAGAGAGCAGATGGAATTAAAAGTTTGGATTTTAGTAAGAATGAAGACACACTGCCTATAGAAAGAACTTTGGGAGTTGAGTGGTGCATAGAATCTGACACATTTCAATTTAGAATAAAGCTGAAAGACAAGCCACTCACCAGGAGAGGCATTCTGTCAACAGTGAGCTCTATATATGATCCATTAGGTCTAGTGTCACCTCTCATACTGACTGGAAAGCAAATTTTACAAGAATTATGTAAGAATGCAGTTGATTGGGATGATGAGGTGCCAGATTATGTCAAACCTAAATGGATAAAATGGAAGGATGAGCTGTACAAACTAGATCAGTTAAAGGTACCTAGATGCTACAAACCCAGTGACTTTGGGGAAGTAGAAAAGGTTGAACTCCATCACTTTTCAGATGCCTGTCAAGAGGGATATGGCCAGTGCTCATATATTAGATTAATTAGCAAGACTGGCCAAATTCATTGTTCATTAGTAATGGCAAAGTCACGTGTCACACCTCTAAAAACCATGACGATTCCCAGACTAGAACTAGCAGCAGCAGTGGTGTCAGTTAGAATCCATAAACTCTTGAAGAGAGAACTTGAGTATAATAATGTGGAAGAAGTATTTTGGACAGACAGCAAAGTAGTCCTTGGTTACATTGCAAATGAAGCAAAGAGATTCCATGTATATGTTGCAAATAGAGTAGAAACAATAAGAGATCACACTTCACCAGATCAGTGGAAATTTGTAGAGACGCAGTATAACCCAGCAGATCATGCATCTAGAGGCATGACAGCAGATGAATTGTGTAATAGCAAGATCTGGTGGAATGGCCCAGAATTCCTTTGGCAACATAGCAAAATGGATAGCCATTCCCAGTACAAGGTCATAAATGAGAATGATCCAGAAGTGAAGAAAGTTGTATGCCATGCTGTAGGTACACAACAGCCCACAGATATACTAGAAAGACTTGAGTATTTTTCTGATTGGTTTAAAACAAAGAGGGCAGTTGCTGTATGCCTCAAGCTTCTGAACAGCTTCAGAGGAAAAGGTGATGGCACTACTAAAGTAAAGGGAAACACATATAAGCCAGTAAATGTAGCAGAAGTGTCAGAAGCTGAAAATGTAATTATAAAACAACTGCAATCAAAGGCATTCCAAAAGGAGATAAATGTACTGAAATCATTTGCTAACCATAATTCTTTAATTAAAGGAGACAATGGCAAGGGAACAAAGGTGATAGACAAGACCAGTTCCCTCTATAAGTTAGATCCCTACATTGACAAAAATGGTATCATGAGTGTAGGAGGAAGATTGAGGCTTTCTAATCTGACAGATGAATCCAAACATCCAGTCATCCTCCCCAAAACATCTCACATAACCCAGCTGATAATATGCCACCATCACAAAAGGACAAATCATCAAGGCAGGGGCATAACTTTAAATGAAATCAGGTCATGTGGATACTGGATAGTAGGAGGATCATCCCTAGTATCAAGGCACATTTCAAAGTGCATTATCTGTCGTAAACTTAGAAGTACAACACAGGGACAGAAGATGGCAGACCTGCCTATTGACAGACTAGAACCATCACCTCCTTTTACATACTCAGCAGTAGATTTCTTTGGCCCTTTCTATGTCAAAGAGGGGCGTAAAGAGCTTAAAAGATATGGAGTGCTCTTTACTTGCATGGCATGTAGAGCTGTGCACATAGAGACAGCCAACAGCATGGATACAAGTTCCTTCCTAAGTGCATACCGTCGCTTTGTAGGAAGAAGAGGGCCCGTAAGACAGTTGAGATGTGACCAAGGAACTAACTTTGTAGGAGCCAAATCAGAGTATGAGAAATGCTTGAAAGAATTAAATAACAATAAAGTCAGACAAGAACTCATGAAAGATCAGTGTGACTGGATTGTTTTTAACATGAATGTACCCAATTCCAGTCATATGGGAGGTGTTTGGGAGAAGCAGATATGCACAGTGAGAAATGTAATCTCTGTGTTACTTGATCAGCATAGTACCCAGTTAGATGACCAAGATCTGAGAACCTTCTTAGTTGAAGCAGAAAATATAGTTAATGGTCGTCCCCTAACTGTGGACCATCTTAACTCCCCAGAAAGTCCTACACCATTGACACCCAGTAATTTGTTAACTATGAAAACAAAGGTAGTACTGCCTCCTCCAAGCATTTTCATTAAGAAGGACCTGTACTGCATAAAGAGATGGCGCAGAGCACAATACCTGGCCAACCAGTTCTGGTCCAGGTGGAAAAAGGAGTATGTGCAATTCCTACAACTTAGAAATAAGTGGACAACACCAAAGAGGAATCTCAGTGTAAATGACATAGTTATCATCAAAGATCAGAATGTAGCAAGGAACCAGTGGAAACTGGGAAGAGTAACAGAAGTATCTCCTGATCATGATGGCCTAGTAAGAAAGGTTAAGGTCCTGGTTTCAGACTGTAATCTCGACAACCAGGGAAGACACATAAAGGCAAACAGGACCATCATAGAGAGGCCAATACATAGTCTAGTATTGCTGTTAGAAGGTAATGCATAATAATAGACCGGAGCATCCCCGCCAAGGAGCCAGTGTAACAAAACATATTATGTGCTAATCCTAGTCTTAAGGTACATACTAATGTTAATTTAAGGTAAATTGTTACACAATTTAGGGGAGCCATGTTACTGTATGTAAAGCGTATGTACCTCACGTCATTATTCCTCGGCATTTATAAGTGAAATGTTCAATAGTTTTCTATTTGCATGAAAACGTGTAATATGTGTAAGTATCAGTATTTAATGCTATATTAAGCACCGAAGCCGATGCTCACTTGTTAGTAGTGTGGGGTTAACCTGCTAGTCGTCTGCGGGCATCACTCACGGCCAAGTCGCGCTCAGACAAAGACGGGCAGGATGGTGACCGAGGTAAATACTTTAATTTTGTAGTTAAAACTGATTGTCATAGTGCCAAGTTAATTGCATGTATTGTTAATGAATATTGTAATATGTTGAAAGTGTTTAATATCCGTGTATAATGTTATTTTGTAAGAAATTGAGACCGAGAACTTGTTCGCAGTTCTTACGGTCATGCCTACCTCATCAATAAACGTCAGAGAGAGAAATGCCTTTCCTCGACCCTACGATGATGGGTGTGATCAGTAAAACAGATCACCTGAGAGCCAATTGATGCCCAGCCAGTGCGGCTACAGAGAGAGAGAGAGAGAGAGAGAGAGAGAGAGAGAGAGAGAGAGAGAGAGAGAGCAAGCAAGCGAGTGGTGTACCACTAGCCACTGTCAAGGTCACCCACTGACCATCACACAGCCACAATTTTCTCTCTCTCTCTCTCTCTCTCTCTCTCTCTCTCTCTCTCTCTCTCTCTCTCTCTCTCTCTCTCTCTCTGTGTGTGTGTGTGTGTGTGTGTGTGTGTGTGTGTGTGTTAACTTATCTGAGAGAGAAAGAGAGAGAGAGAGAGAGAGAGAGAGAGAGAGAGAGAGAGAGAGAGAGAGAGAGAGAGAGAGAGAGAGAGAGAGAGAGAGAGAGAGAGAGAATTGCATCAAGGTCCCTCAAAGGCTGTCTTTTCTACTTTTCCTCCAGACAGCATGGTTATAGAAAATTATGATCATTCAAACACAAAACATAAAAGGACAAAAACCATGGAGCAATGAGCTACACGTGTTGTTACACTTATGTGAACAAACTCACCGCTTGCAACAAGCAGTCAGTTCTCAAAGCAGTTGCTCATATCCAGTGTTGCCAGAACTCCATCATGCAAGACTTTCAAAATGAGTCGGCTGCTCCAGACTTTGTCCACTGCTTCCGAGATCCATTTAGGAGGGTACATCAGCCTTTTTTGCCATCTTTGGTAAAACTCATTCAATCATTTTGAAATTTTTATTGTAAGTGTGTCTTAATGCTAAACTTCAGTTGTCCTAATGTGATGGTGATAACTGTAAAAAAAAAAAAAAAAAAAAAAAAAAACCTAATTTAGTCCACCTAGCATATAAAAAATTACGTAGTTATGGCTTTCCAAAACTGCTTTAAATTTCATCTGATTAAAACTAGAATGAATACTTTTGAGTTTTTTTTCTGATGGTTTTTCATTTTATATGCCTGTGTTATTTTTAGTAAAACTGTAAACTTGCATGTTTTTTTATTTTGTCAAAAAAAAAAAAAAAGGGAAAATTTGACTAAAATATCTGGCAAAATAGAAATTCTGATCAGACTAAGATGTAGAATATTAAATGGTGATCACTTTAGAAAAAATTAAGGTAATTATAAATTAGCAGAGTTATTAAAACGCAAAGTAGAAAAAGTTGCTTTCAAGAAAACAGGGTGCAAAGATGAGTCTCCATGATGCTCCAACTCAACAGAACTTTTGTGGCGAGTAAAAGAGTTCTGTCTAGAGACGTTCATTTCTCATTTTTTTCATTAGTGGCCTGTCCATCCTGTTGTCCTTCTTGAGGCCCTTGTGAAGAATAGAGGTGTATGGCAGGACGAGACAGTGATGGAGATTGCTGGCAACATAACCACTGTTGTAATCCATTGTCGCCACAGCTACTACAAAGATGAGCTTTCTTTTTGTAGCTCTGAGGTGTTCCAGGCAGTGTAGCCATATGCAGCAGTAGAAGGACTCATTTGGGTTCTGTGTGAGTCCCTGCAGACATCTTTTCATCATTTCATCTGAAGTAAGCCGAGTATACACTCTCTTCACTAATTCCAGCTGCTCAGGTGGGAGGGAGAAGAATATCTTCATTTCTCAATGGCTTGGTGGTGTTTCACCTTTTGCTACTGCAGTCTGAAAATTTGAATGAGTGTGAGAAACCTCTTCTGTTTTTGAGCGCTTGAACAAGGAGCTGAGGCCTAAGCCTGCTGGTGTTGATGGTAATAACATTGCATCTGTTTCTCACTGATTTTTCATCTTTCCAGCAGTGTGCTCTTGCCTTGACAAAGGCCTTCTTCCTCTTCTTACATAAGGTACTTGTTCTTGGCATGATGAGACCAAGCGTGAGTGTTCAGAAGTAAGAATAATGAAAAGTACGATAGAGCAAGGTGCTGCACCCTCTCTCACTTGGAAGGGCACTGGTACTGGTAGATTTAGACTTGGCCCTGAGGTTGTGAGGGGATGCCAGCTGTTCAGATAGATGTCGTGTTTTACAAGGTAGAAAAAAAAAAACCCCTCTCTCACTTGGAAAGGCACTGGTACTGGTAGATATAGACTTGGCCCTGAGGTAGTGAGGGGATGCCAGTTGTTCAGATAGATGTCGTGTTTTACAAGATAGAAAAAAATAAATAAATAGATAAATAAATAAAATAAAAAATAAAAATTCAGGAATAAAAACACAATTTCGATGGTATGTCATCACCCCTATATCTCATATCAGTTGCAATCCATTGTGTTAAAGTGTTTTCCATGGCTAACTTCAGCATTTCACTACCCCATGATTGTTTATTTTCTTCAGTTGTCCACTCCTCCCAATTTACTTCTTTACAATTAAGTCACCCATGATGGTCAGGTTTTTGCAGTAGCTTGTAAGTTCCTCCATATCTGATAACATTTCTATTTTACTTTCCTTGTGTGTGTGTGTGTGTGTGTGTGTGTGTGTGTGTGTGTGTGTGTGTGTAAGGACAAGTGAAAGAGACTGGCTAAGAATGTGAAGAACACTTCATCTACTCTCTTTTCATTTTCTTTTATCACTTTACTATTCTAAGACTAGCACTCAGTCCTCATTTCTTCTGGCACAAAAATTTGCAGAATTTCCTCACATGCTCTCTTTACTTTAAGCTAGCCATGATACATTTTCTGTTCTTCCTTTAAGTCTTGTATATTTTATTGCATCACTTCTGCTATTATTGTAGCAATTTTACCTTTAAATACATCAAATATCTTTGCATCTGATCCCTTTGACACTGTTGTCCTAGTTTTTCTTTGTCTCTTGCACATCTTCTCATATTCCTCTTGAAATCCGTTCTTTTTTTACCTCTTAATAAGCCAACATATAACTCATCTTCCCTTTATCACCATTCCAACCATACTACATCTATCTTTCATTTTCAACCAAACTACCACAGCATGAAGATATGACTTTAAACTTCCTTTTCAGTATCCTCATTTCCAACACTTTCCACTCGCATAATTAACCTAATTCTTCTGTGCACTGTTTTTACCTCATTTCCTTATGTACCTATAGATAATTTTATGCTGGAAGGTGTAAGTGAGGAAGAACTTTAACACCTTTGTTACAAGTGCAGCATTCCAACCCCCATCTCCCACACCAAATTTTTAGTACACTTCTCTCAATTTTGTTGGTGTTTATATTTATCTTTATACCCTCACTTAGTCATTTATCTATTTTTTCATGTGTTCAGATAGATTTTATCTAAAGATCTATATTATAAAACAAAACCATGAGTCTACATAGGGTGGTGGCAGTGGTGTTTGGACGTCATTACTCATTTTCCTTGCCACTGCCCAGCTCACTATTATTCTCTGGCATATATTCTTCACCCAAGTCACTTACGATGACACCTGACCCTTGCAACTCAAGGATCACTTCACACCCTGATTCACTCTCAGATGGAGATAAAGATGACACACTAGTGTCAGTCACACACTGCATGGGATCACCACCCATACCCCTGAAATACAACTTATTTGTCATTTTGTCATATCATAAAAATCATTCAAAAACGACAAAATAAGCCTATTTATTATCAGTTAAGCTATGAATTACAAGGGTAATTCATTGGTTTCTCAGAGGAAATTTCCATGAATTACTATGATAACTCATCAGTAATAGAGGGGTTAAGCAGATGTTTTAACCAGATGCCCTCCTATTCTCATTTGCTCCACCTCAGGGTTTGAAAAAAAAACTCAGGTTTTAAAAAAACCCCAGCTGGTTTTTTTTTGTTTTATTGTTTTTTGGGGCTTTATATATCTATTTCCATATTCTTCATATTTATATGTAAATCAGTTTAAATAAGCAATTAAAAAGTGATCTAGGGTGAAACAAAAGGTTTTAAATGTTTTTTTTCTTTTTTCATGCAAAAGAGGGAGTGGTAAAAAAAAAAAGGCCCACTGAGGTGCCAGTCCCCAAACAGAGTTGAAAGCAATAATCAGATATTACAGAACAAGTGTCTTGAAACTTCCCTCTTCAAAAAGTTCAAGTCACAGGAAGGTGGAAATACAAAAGCAGGCATGGAGTTCCAGAGTTTACCAGATAAAGGGATGAATGATTGAGAATATTGGTTAGCTCTTGCATTAGAGAGGTGGACAGAATAGGGGTGGGAGAAAGAAGAAAGTCTTGTGCTGCAAGGTTGTGGTAGGAGGGGAAGTATGCAGTTAGCAGGATCTCAGAAGAGCTGTTGGCCTGAAAATAGCAGTAGGGGATGTGAGAAATGACTCAGAACACCTAACTTCATAAAAGCTGTTTTAGTTAGAGATGAGATGTGAGGTTTCCAGTTACATTATAGGTAAAGGACAGACTGAGGATGTTCATTGTAGAAGAAGAAGACAGTTGTGTGTCATTGAAGAAGGAGGATAGTTGTCTGGAAGGTTGTGTCAAGTTGATAGATGGAGGAATTGAGTTTTGAGGCAGTTAACAATACTAAGTTTGCTGTCTCAATCAGAAATTTTGGAGTGATCAGAAGTCAGGCATCCTGTGGCTTTCCTGCAAGAACTGTCTACTTCCTGAAGGGTTAGGCATCTACAAAAAGATGTGAGAAAGTGCAGGTTGGTATCATCTGCATAGGAGTGGATAGGACAAGAAGTTTGGTTTAGAAGATCATTTATGAATAATAGGAAGAGTAGGTGACAGGACAGAACCCTGAGGAACACCACTGTTAATAGATTTAAGAGAACAGTGACCATCTACCACAGCAGCAATAGAATGATCAGAAAGGAAACTTGAGATGAAGTTACAGAGAGAGAAGGACAGAAGCTGTAGAAGGGTAGTTTAGAAATCAAAGGTTTGTGCCAGACTCTCTCAAAAGCTTTTGATATGTCTAAGGCAACAGCAAAAGTTTCACTAAAATCTCTAAAAGAGGATGACCAAGCCTCAGTAAAGAAAGCCAAAAGATCACCAGTAGAGCAGGCTTGACAGAGCCCATATTGGCAATCAGATAGAAGGTTGTGAAGTTATGTTTCAAAATCTTCCTGTTGAGGATAGATTCAAAACTTTAGAGGCAGAAAATTAAAGCAATAGGACAGCAGTTTGAGGGATCAGAATGGTCACCCTTTTTAGGAACAGGTTGAATGTAGGCAAACTTCCAGCAAGAAGGAAAGGTAGATGTTGATAGACAGACAGAGTTAAAAGAGTTTGACTAGGCAAGATACAAGAACAGTGGCATAGTTTTGAAGAACAATAGGAGGGACTTCATCAGGTCCATAAGCCTTTTGAGGCTTTAGGCCAGTAAGAGCATGGAAAACACCATTGCAAAGGATTTTAATGGGTAGAATGAAGAAGTCAGAGGGTGAAGGAAAGGGAGGAACAAGCTCTGAATCATCCAAGGTAAAGTTTTTAGCAAAGGTTTGAGCAGAGTTCAGTCTTAGAAATAGATGAGATGGCAGTGGTGCTATCAGGTTAAAATAAGGGAGGGAAAGATGAAGAAGCAAAGTTATTGGAGATGTTTTTGGGTAGGTGCCAGAAGTCATGAGGGGAGTTAGATCTTGAAAGATTTTGACACTTTCTATTAATGAAGATCAGACACTTAGGTCATGCAGATACAGACTGGTCTGGCTGGACAAAGCCTGTGTTAACTTGTACTATACAGGAAATAAATGGGTCAGGCTTGATTATTTTTACATTTTTTTCATGTATATGTACATATATAGATCTTATTAATCAATATAGAACTAAATTTTGACAAAAAAAAAATCTTTTGAGGAGGTTTTCTCTTGGGGTGGATTTTTTTTAATGCCAACCCTGCTCCAACTACTCCTCATTTTTCTATTGCAACTCATTACTTCCAGCCTTTTTATTAATATCTCTAATCAAAACTACATTCTCCCTCTCCCAATTATTCAAGAATTAATTCAGCTCATTCCAAAATTTCCTAATTTCCTCTCTCCCTTTTTAACTTCCATTTACAGCTTCATGCTTACATATTCATACATACTTATCTATCTCTACTTTCCCCATTGCCCATGCTATCCTTGATCTACACCATTCATCTGTTTCAACTCTTTTCTGATCACTGCTTACATATTACTTCTAGTCACTTACCTTCATATTTGAATTTCTCAGGTGATGCACTCTTTCTCATGTTGGTGATCTTGTTGATTTGTGGTAAACTCTGCAAAGTCTTTTGTGGCTGTGATGAGAAAAAAATGTGGAAAAATTATATAATACATCTAATATTTTTTTATATTTTTGAGCTCAGAATAAGTAAAACTTGTGCAAAGTATATGGCACCTTTTACATCCTTATTTAACTAATCAGTATAGATACAGATTATTTTGAAGATTTTCTCCCTAATTTTCCAGTACAATGGAACTTTGGTTACCGAACTCTTCCCTTTTCAAACAAATTGGTTTTCGAACAAAATTTAGAACTCATTGTTGCTTGGGTTGCGGTACCATAATTCAGTTCTAGAACAAAGTTACAGTAAAATCCCTCTCATCCAGCATTCGATTTTACTTCGGCAAATCACTTGTCTGCTAGATGGTGCCGTTCACATGAGATACACTACACTTCGCCACACAGTCAGTTACTGCGCAGACACCACACAAGTCGGACGTCGGTCTCGCCTCCTGTTAAGTTGTTACGACTTCTGTTATCGGTGAGTGATAGGAATATTAAAGTTTTCTTGTTTGAATTGTGTATTATGATTTCCATTACCTGTTATAAGGGTGGAATATTGTCTTTTATTATCCGTTACCTGATTATAGGGCGGAGTATTGCCTATGGATATCCGTTACCTGATAAGGGCGGAGTGTTGCCTATTTGAATCCGTTACCTGAATTAAGGGCGGATTGTGGACTATAAATATCCGTTACCTTGTATAAGGGCGGATTATTGGTTATATGATATCCGTTACTTGATATAAGGCGGATTATTGGCAAATATGACCATATTTGGGCACTCTCGTGAGCCGACATAGGTGCGAGATGGTTCCATCTTGTTACCCATTATTGGGGCAAGAGGAATATTGCCTTATTTACAAGCCCGGGGGCAATTGACTTCCCAAATTACTAAAGGGAAAAAATTTTATTTGGGCACTCTCGTGAGCCGACATAGGTGCGAGATGGTTCCATCTTGTTACCCATTATTGGGGCAAGAGGAATATTGCCTTATTTACAAGCCTGGGGGCATTTGACTTGCCGGATTATTATAAGGAAGGAGTTTTTTATTTAAAGTTACCCTGTGTGTGAGGTTAAGGCACCCGTGGGGTTATAAAAGGAACTGCTGTTAAAAGGGGTGGCATCTTGTTAACATTAGCCGCCATGTCTAGGATGCCTTCTGATGCTTGCCCCAGTCCTGAGAGATTCAGAACTACCAGCATGCCAAGCACCTCAGCTAAGGTAAAGGGACTACACAAGGGGAGTAAACATGAAGAAAGATCCAGATCTAAGAGCCGTTCTATTCGTCATGAGAGGTTAAGTTACTCTTGGTCACCTTCCCCTTCTCCAAAATACGATGGTGAAGACAGCAATGCGCCTTCTTTGGGCATGATTATGGATGCTTTGACTGAGTTGAGGAAAGACATGGACAAGCTTAAGAAGGAAAATGGGGCTGTGAAGTCAAAAGCAGTTCATAACAATGCTCCCCTGTAGGTGTCAAATAATACTTTGATGCCTGATTCTCAGGAATCACAGGCAGGATTTTCTGGATTTAGAACTCCACTGAGGGAGGACAGTGATGAGGAAGAGGAAATCCAGAGGGATGTTCCTCATGATAGTATATTGTTACAAGGTGCTAAGAATTATGGACCCATGGAAACTGTCTCAAAAGAACTTGACAAGGAAATTGCTGCAATGGTGAACCACCTGTTTATTAATGGCATGAGGCAGGAAGATTACAAAGCCATTGTAGAGGATGAGGTGACATTTAGACCAAATAACTGCCATGCATTAACTCAAATGGATTGCAACCCACAGGTCCTGGACGCACTGCCTGCAGAGGCAAAGAAGGCAGACTTCCGCTTAAGGGAAGTGGGAAAAAAGATATTACCAAGGCAGCTACTATTGTTGTAAAATCGCTTACTGTGCTAGACAAGGTGGCACGTGATGAAGAGCACCAAATTATTGCAAATGAGGTGGCCATGCTCAATGGTGCATTAGCATTATTGGGTAATGCCCACTACAGAAATAACTTGAACAGGCGACATATCATAAAGAGGGACATTAATCCCAAATATTCTCATTTGTGTGCTGACAAGGCTCCCATGACGGGTCTATTGTTTGGGGATGACCTGTCACAAGCCAACAGAAATATTGAGGAGGCAGAAAGGCTGAAAACCAAATTCACTTTTAAGAAGCCTACATCTTGGACTGCAAGCAGTGGCAGATTTGGTGGAGGTAAACAATGTAACTTTTTTGCCAAGGCCTCCTCCTGTGGATTCCCATCCAGATATCAGCCGTATGGTTTTAGCAGGATGCCCTCCAGTGGTGAACACAGGCGCTCCTACCCTGCTCAAGCTTGGACAACAAAAAACGTGAGAGGCTGGGGTCAACATAACCCCCGGCGTTAACCCAGGTGAGAGAACAATTTGAGGCTGGGCAACTTCACAAGTTTATCAATAAATGACGTGTGATTACAAGTGACCTGTTCATTTTGGATATGGTGGAACATTGTCATCTGAATATAGATGAAGCTAATATCGGATATTTATTTAGAGAGGATATACAGTATGTCTTTAGTGAGGAATAAGACGGGGGATTATAGGATGGTGTTAAATCTTGAAAACTGAACAGGCATGTAGAATATACTCATTTTAAAATGGAAAATTTTGAACAAGTATTACAGTTGCTTAGTCAAGGAGATTATATGGCTTCTATAGACCTTAAGAAAGCCTATTATTCAGTAAAAATTGCATAGGAACAACAAAAATATCTGTGTTTTAGATGGTTAGATAAGATTTACCAGTTCACATGTCTACCTAACGGGTTTTCGGATGGTCCTCGTCTATTTACAAAACTTCTGAAGCCAGTTTTCTCTACACTTAGGCATAAAAGCCACATCACTAGTTATATTGATGATTCGCTTCTGTATAGTAGCTCTTTGCCGAGAACATTCAGTTGTTGCAGAGTGTAGGTTTCTGCATAAATGTGGAGAAATCTGTTTTAAGTCTCACTACGCGTATTGAGTATTTAGGTAACGTGATAGATTTGGTGGCCATGACAGTTACCTTGCCGGTGCGTAGGAGGGATGAGATTATACAGCATTGCTCTCTTTTAGTCAATAGACAAAGAAAAAATTAGAACTGTGGCAAGAGTGATTGGCCTGCTGGTGGCAGCAATCCCAGCTGTAGAGATGGGGAAGATGCACTATAGGAGGATGGAAAGAGCAAAGATCAAGGCTTTGGAAGAGGCATGTGGAGACTTTAATAGATGGATGAACATTACAGAGGAGATTAGAACAGATTTAAACTGGTGGATTAAGGAATTGGAGAATCAAAACAGGAAAATATTCAGAAATGCACCACATACTGAGTTGTTCACAGATGCTTAAAATCTAGGATGGGCAGGTTGCCAAAATAGCATCACTACCAATGGCAGATGGTCCCCTGAAGAGGTGCATTCGCACATTAATGCGTGAATTATTGGCTATGTTATTCTCATTGAGATCTTTTACACATCTCCTTAGAGGTTTACACGTCAGGGTGTTATGTGATAACACCACAGCGATTAATTAAGTGAATGAAATGGGAGGTGTTAAGTCAATAGTTTGTGATGACATTAGTAGGAACATCTGGGAATGGTGTCTTAGTAATGGGGTATGGCTGACAGCTTCCCACATACCAGGCAAATGTAACGTCATGGCCGACGAGGCATCACGTTACTTTAATGACGGACATGAGTGGCAGCTGAATGAGATGATATTTAAGGAATTGTGTTCTATATTTGGGAATCCTTGTATAGACCTATTCGCTTCACGTTTGAACAAACAAATGACTCCATTCTGTGCATGGACACCAGATCCAGAGGCTGCATATATTGATGCAGTTACAATTCCGAGGGCTAAATTTAAATTGGTTTACCTCTTTCCTCCCTTCTCTCTGATCTCTAGATGTCTGCTGAAGTTAAGGGAGGAAAGGACCAGAGGATGGATCATAGTGCCACTTTGGCCATCACAACCGTGGATGGGGGTGCTCCTTCGGATGCTAGTAGACGACCCTCGGGTCATACAGAGAAGGAAAAATGTGCTAATGCATCCGTCAACTGCTGAGGAGCACCCAATAATGAAACACACAAATTTGATGGCTTGTCAGTTGTCCGGAAACAACTTGGAGAACGTGGCATATCTAAAGAAGGTACGGAAATCATTATGGCCTCTTGGAAACCAGCAACAGGTAGACAATACAACACTCACATCAAGAGGTGGACACTCTTTTGTAGTAGAGGGAACATTAATCCCATTGCACCATCTATAGCAGATATATTAAACTTTCTGTCTCGTAACTTTCAAAGGAATGTGGGTTATGAAAGCATTAACATGGCGAGAGGGACTCTATCTGCAATAGGAATTATGGTGGAAGGCTGCAGAGCGGGCAATCACCCACTTGTCAACAGATTTCTGCGGGGAGTCTTCAACTTACGCCCTTCTACACCCAGGTACGCAACAACCTGGGATGTGAAACTTGTATTACAAAAGATAAGACTTGTGGAACCACTACACAGCCTAACACTGAAAGACTTATCGCTAAAAATGGTGATGCTGATGGCAATGACACAAGCAGCCAGGATCCAAACTTTGCACTTATTGTTGGTGAATATGGCATTTGGAGAAGAATCTGTTTCAGTTTTGTTAGGAGGTAACATCAAGCAATGCAGGCCAAAATTTAATGTTCGTACTATTGTATTTAAAGCTTATCCTCAGGATTACAGATTGTGTGTAGTTAAGGCTATGAAAGAATATATAGAAAGAACTGAGAGACTAAGGACAGAATCTGGAAATGCAGATGGGAGACTACTCATAAGTTATATAAAACCCCATAGGGGTGTTTCTAAGGACATGGTGGCAAGGTGGCTTAAGACCATGTTATGTAAGTGTGGGATTGATACCAAGAGGTACACAGCAGGTAGTATTTGACCTGTGTCAGTGTCTAAGGCCAAGACACTGGATGTGCCTACTGCCACCATCATGGCAAAAGCTGGTTGGACGCAGGAAGCCACATTTGCTAAATATTATAATAAGGATATACAAGGGGAAATAGACCCTTTTTCAAGAAGCAGTGCCAGGCTCAGTATAATGTAAGGTTTGAAATGTTATCAGCAGTAAAAATCATGTTCTATTTTCATAAATGACAATGGGGTTTTTGTAATAGGAACTTTTATTTACACCTATTTACAAAATGTGAAATTTGACAGAACCCTTTACATACAACACCCACATGACTTTAAAATCTCATGTGAATGGCACCATCTAGCAGACAAGTGATTTGCCGAAGTAAAATTACAGAAGTACATGAGACTTACTGTAGGTTAGTTGAAATGTGCTTCGAATTTTGCGAGGCACATCACGTCTGCTAGATGGAGTTCACATGCCCTCCACTCCCTCCCTTTGTTAATTGATGATTCTTGGTTTACACAACAAAAATTCAAGGACTGGAAGGGTTGGGAGATAATATTTCATGTGGGTAGTTGTATCTTTAAAGACTGACTGTGTGGCGAAGTGTAGTGTATCTCATGTGAACTCTACCATCTAGCAGACGTGATGTGCCTCGCAAAATCCGAAGCACATTTCAACTAACCTACGGTAAGTCTCATGTACTTCTGTAAGTATCCAGCAGCTTCAAGTATCTGGCACATTTTTCCCCGAGCCTTAAAATCAATAAAAAATCAATGTGTACTCATAGAATCGATTAAAATTCCCGCGTGAGGCATACTTTGTCCCCTCGCCACCAGAGCGCACTGCTTCGCGCCACCCGCGGCCCAGTGCACTGTGATTACTCAGTGACTCAGTCCCGTGTGTGTACTGTTTATCGCCTGACGCCTTCATCATGCCTAAAGTTATAGAAAAGAGGAAGCGTGTTGTGCTTACACTTAAGCAGCTGATTAGATCAGCTGATCTTTGTTATGGTAAGATGCGTGAGTATAGGGCGGTGATTGTGGACATAATTTCACTTCTATTCAAGTATCCGGCAATATTCAAGTATCCGGCATGTCGGCGGTCCCGTTGATGCCGGATAAGAGGGATTTTACTGTACTCGATTTCAAATATTACAAGACAGCAAAAGCTGCAGTTTATTACTAATTTATAGTTTCTCTAAATATTTACTTCATTTTTATATATTTGGAGGAGGGACACAGAGTGTAAGACAGTAATTCAATCTTTGAAATAAGGTAAATGTGATCCAGTTGAAAAGCTTCAATGCAAAGAAAGTTTTTGGTGCTCAGGAGTAATCCAGAGCCTCCTGTGGCTCTCTCAATGATCCCCAACACCATCACTACTGCACAACTGCATTTTACCAGTAGCTTTTCCCAGCAGCAAGATGTCTAAGTGTTATGATTTCCTTCATTTTGGCAATGAGTGAGTTGCTCCTGTGTCCCTCTGTAAGGCTTCCCTCACTAAATTGAAAACAAAGAAAATACCTGCATGTTATAAACAGTATCTTCTGATGAGTTCTGTCACTAAATTCACTCAATACATCCTTTCTGGATAAATAGTTTGTGAGCTGGAGATGTTGTGAAGCAGCCATCTTGGCTGTGGGAGCATCTAAGATGCTAATACAGGGTAGACTGATGTCTGAGAACAGATTAATCCATTTACCATTGATTCCTATGAGGGAAAATAGTTTCGGTTTTCAAATATTTCAGATTTTGAACAGTATTCAAGAAGAATTAACTTCTAGAACTGACATTCCACTGTATTATAACATCAAAAAAATGTTATTCATTAGTGATGAAATATATCTAGCAAATTTTTCCCACATATCTCTTCCTCATTAAAGTCTCAAACATTTTTCCAATTATAACAGAAAATTTCTCCTTATTTTTTTCCCAAGACCCCTCAATAAATGAATTATATATATTACAATAATAATATCATAAACAAACTATTTGGTCTAAATATTTTCTGCTGGAGCATTTAATGTCTGTTCATGAAAATTTAAAAAGAAAAAAAAATTAATTCTAAACAGTTCCTACTTTCTTTTTTTCACTAGAATTACAGATAATCAATGAAATAATAACAAGATAAGCTAGACATTTTATCCTACTGATTTCAGTCTAAGAAACCATAAAAGACTCAAGTTGCAAAGAAATAAAGATTTTGCCCATGTAAAATTTACCTTCAAGATTCAGAAACTTTTTCTGGTTTCACAATACAGTCAGTGCCATAGTTATAGTTACCATGCTTTTTTTTTTTACTTGTCAGATGCAGACACAAAGAAAAAATGTTTATTGGGTACTCACATCTGGGGACTGATTCTGTCAGGTAGTTAAGGAGGAAGGGCTGAAGATTACTCCAGATGTCATGCAACTGTTCATCAAATTTGAGGATAGTTGATGTGATGTTTGGACTGGAGTCTGGCTGGTCCTTTAAGGGGTATCACCCAGGATAAATTTCTCCCAACATATTGGCTGTTTTTGTTTGTAGCTAGGCAAAATGAGCAGCAAGCATCTTGTTGCTCTCTTTTTGTTGTCAGCAAGAATGGAAAATAGTTATGTTGCCTGATGTGTTGGGAGTATTTGGAGTCAAATGGCTGTTGTGTTACAAGCTATAAATGTAAACTGAATATAAACTATTGTACTTCATGAGACAAACTGTCAACCATAAAACTAAAAAAAATTGAAATACATATGCAACTATGTGATTGTGATTTGATTGTCTGGTGTATGAAATTATTCATAGCACTTGTTTGACAACTGCAGCTGGCAAGATAAACAATGTGTCATGATGCAGTCCCATGCTAAGTTTTGCTGGAGTGAGAAAGTTTAGCACAATTGAGCTATAGTAATCCATACTATTAATTGGTACTTGGGGTGTTGGCTATAGGACCTGCTTGTGCTGTTACTGCTTCAACCACAGAGTGACCTCACCAGACCTGACTATGGCCAGCAGAAAGCAGCCTGTGAGAACAGTGCCACACGGCCTATATGCATTGCCAAGTGGATTTACAGTATTGTTGTTCCATCAACAAATTGAAAGCCATTAAAAAAACCATGCAGTCATATATAATAACATATAATTTTAGAATAATTAAGGCAAAATAAAGTGGCTGAAGAGATGCTGGTTGGGGGTTTGTCAATGGAATGACCAGGCATCAACACAATGGTCCAGTCCCTGTTTGATGCCAAACTTATTGGATTTGTGGTATCACTAACAAAAACAACCAACATGTTGGGAGAAATATGCCCTGTGTGATGCTGTCTTTATATACTCCACTCCACACACTCCTTGATTGATTTGGCAGAGGGGCAGTGCAGCATCCTGCTGCAAAATCTCACACTGGAAGGCCACAAAACAATCTAGATTGTCTGCCAGCTGTTCCAAGTACCTCTCCTTGTTTATGGAGACTTTTTTTAGGAAGTACCACTAATTTGCCAGTCCTGTGATACCCAAATGCTCCCAACACCAACACCATCACTGAAGCAGGGTATTTTACTGTCCCATGGATGTTCCTTGGTTGGTATGGGTCCAACTCAGGCTGTAACTTCACCTTACCTCCCATTCCTAGTTATATGAAATGTGACCTCAATGGTCTATGGTACCCTTTTCCACTTCTCTGTGTCCCACTGCAGATATTTTTTGCAAATTTGACTCTTTTCTTTCTTTGAACTTTAAGAGCAGTTTTCTTCATGATGCCCAGTGTTCATACCAGAGTTGTCCCTCAAGCATCACTGGATGGTGTGAACACTTACTTGTTCTAGCAGTCTCAGGCACAGTGAAGAAAAAAAAAGGCATGAGTGTCACTTATGCCAGATACTTGCAGTTCCTTTTTTCACTGAAGAGATTAAGCTCCTCCCCCTCTATCCTCATTCTGTATGACTATAACACTGACATTCTCCTTAGATGGTTTTACAGATTTCTACTAATGTCACAATAATATAGTCACCCAGGCTTCATGAGCCAGAGTTTTTGGTAAACCTATATGACATTTGAGTACCATAATTCTTCATGTATAGGTTGAATTTTGAAGGTCAAATATTTACTTGTACAGTACTTGTATTTAGTTATTCAAGGCTATATTCACTGACATGCAACACTCCACAGAGTGTTACACATGTTACACATGATAAGCAGTTGTGATACTCATGTCAATCATGTCATAACACTCTGTGAACTGATGACTCTTCACTCTCTTCTTGAAAATCACGGTACTATCACTATTCTGGATACCAAATGGAAACTTGCTAAAGCAAAGAGCCTTGTAACACATTTTTCATATGCCCAAAACCTTATTATCAAGTTGCTCCTTGGTTCATCCAGTCTATATTTTTCAGCACTATGCCTTGGCTCCATGGAAGTATTAACTTGGAAGTCTCTTAGTAGGTTGTTCATGTACATTTGTTTCTCAGAAGGTCAGATGACAGATTTTGTAAATTATCCTTGCCATAACAAGTCATTGGTTCAAATCGACGAACATGGGAGTTATTGTCTCACAAAGAGGTAATTCTTTGATCAGTCTTGCAGCTCTGTTCTATATGTATTGTATCTTCCTTAACTTATAGTTTGGCAAATCATAGCTGAGGAAATTGCAGTAGTCCAATTTGCTAATGACATAGATATGAAGAAGCATTGTATGTTCATCCAGCTATTTCATGAGAAAGGCAATGTTCCTTAGATGGTGGCCGGTAATTCACTATAAGATTAATATAAGCATTGAATGAAAGATTGCTATCTAGTAATACCCCTAGAGCTTTCACTTCTATTTTTACATCCAATGTACTCCTATGCAGTCATAACCTTGAAACATCCAGGCTTCTGAGATTGGTCTTCTTTCCAATAATCAGACACTCAGTCTTATCCGCATTCACTTTTAACTGGTTTGAGTTCATCCAGTCCTTAATATCCGGGCAAGAAATTTGCAGTTGACATATACACATGAGTAGGATTTCTTAGGTTGAATATCTTGGAATCCAAATGTAATACAAAAGGCTAGTGCAACTCTTCTTGGCTTCCAAAAATTAATATTTACTTTTTATTACAAGAGAAATTTACCAGTTACTTAATGAATTGAGATTTCTTGTGTCTCTAGTAGGTGGAGCTCACAAATTCACTTTATATAGTGGCTTCAATAGTCTTTGCTGAAATGTTAACCACAAGCAAAGTTATCACACACACACACACACACACACACACACACACACACACACACACACACACACACACACACACACACACACACACACACACACATTGGAAATGAAAATGGGAATGATGGATAAAATGATGAAGGCTAGAGAAATACAAATATGCTGGAGGAAAGGGTGAAAAAGACTGAAGTCTAAAACAAAAATGGGGATAAGCAAATAAAGGAAAGCCAAGAACAAGTTAAGGAAATGGCAGAAAGATCCATAAATAAGTGTGAGGAGTTAGAGAAAAAAGTGAGTTATACAGAAGTAGTGAAGGACCAGAAGAGTAAAGAAGGCTTGACAAAAGAAGTTATAAAGGTAATAAAGGAAAAGGAAAACCTGGTAAGAGACACTGTAGGTAAAAAAGAAGAGCGTAATGATCTTTGGCCTGGAAGAAAGTGAGATAAAAAAAATTTGTATAAAATAGAAGCAGAACAAAGAAAAACAGCTCAATTAGTACTGAGTGATAAAAGAAGGGGATACAAAGCTGGAAGATAAAATAGGGGAGGTGTACAGGATTGGTAAATACGATCAAGGAATAATTAGACCATTGAAAATCAAACTAAAATCCCAAACAGCAGATGAAGAAACATTGGCAAATGCGTGGAAGCTAGCCAAAAGTAACGAGTTTAAACAAGTCTGGATTAGAAGAGAAATGAATGAGGAAGAAAGGAAGAAACTTAATGAATTGAAAAGTGAAGCAAAAGAGAGGAACGAACAGAGAACACAAAAGGAAAAGGAACTTTTTTTACTGGAGAGTAATAGACCTAAGGTTGAGGAAGTGGTACATGTGAAGAGTGAAGGGTGCAGAGGCACAGCTGTAAGAGAGGGAGGGACATGGACAGTGGCATACACTAATGTGGATGGTTTAGTTTCTGTGATGAATGAAGTGAATGAATTTATAAAAGCAAATGAACCAGACATCATGGCAATGGTAGAAACTAAACTAAGAGATTCAGACACCAAATTTAGGAGGGGGAAAGTAAAATATGTGGATAAAAAACAGATGTGGAAAAGGAGGAGGGGGAGTGATGATGCTTGTTAAAAAGGGTATCAGGGTGGAGAGTGTGGAAAAGGCAGAAGGCTTGGTGGAAGGCCTAAACCAAAAACCCACCAAAAACAAAGGCCTGGAATAGACAAGAGCATGAACAGTTGCTGAGTGAGACAAAAGAATGGCTTGTAAAGAAAATTAAAGAAAACAACAAAATTGTTATAATGGGAGATTTAAATTGTAAAGAGATAAATTGGGAGGAGTGGAACACAAGAGGAGGAGAAGACTCATGGGGAGATAAGGTTCTGAAACTGGCAATGAACAATATTATGACACAGTGGGTTGAGGAAAACACTAGATACAGAGGAGGAGAGGAGCCATCAAGACTTGATTTGGTATTATCAAAAGAAACAGATATTATAGAAGACATGAACTATAGTTGTCCACTAGGAAAAAGTGACCATGTCATGATAAGATTTTGTATTAAAGAAAAAGAGAGGAAAGTAGATGTGAAGATTATAAAAGTGAAAGATTTAATTATGGTAAGTCAAATTTTGAACAAATGAGGAGATACTTTGGTGAAGCGGACTGGAGTACACTTATCACAGCAAGTAATGTGCAAAAGAAGTGGGAAGCTTTCATCAATATTTATGAAGAGGGAGTGAAAAGATATGTACCAAAAGTAGAGACAAAGAGAAGATATAACAATGACTGGTATAATAGATGTGAAATAGCTAGGAGAGGGAAATGGCATGGAATAGATGATGGAGGAAAAATACGCAGGAGCTATGGCAAAACTACACAATTACAAGAAATGAATATGTAAGGGTTATTAGAGAAGAAAGGAAAAATTACGAGAAAGATGTTATGGACAAATACAAAGAGGAACCAAAACTATTCTTCAGATATGTGAACAGCAAAATGAAAAACAGAGAAGGAATAAGCAGATTGAAGGTGAATCGTCAAATGTGTGAGGATCTGGCTGAATTGGCAGAAATAATGAACAGGAGTTTTCAATCAGTATTCACAAAAGAGAAAACATTTGTGTGGCAGAGTGAGATGAGTGAGGAAATGGATCTGGGGGAAATCCAAGTGACTGATGAGGATGTCCAGAAACAGATGGAGGGACTAGACGTTAGGAAGGCCCCTGGACCTGATGGAGTGTCAGGATGGATACTAAAAGAGTGCAATCAGCAGTTGACATGGGTAATACATAATATTATTGTGAGCTCCCTAATTGAAAGTAGAGTCCCAGTTGAATGGAAGAGAGCCAACATAATGCCAATCTACAAAGGTGGTAGTAAAGAGGAGCCCTTAAACTATAGACCTGTGTCTCTAACAAGTGTGGTGTGCAAAATGTGTGAAAGATTGAAGGATAAATGGATGCAGTACCTAGAAGGAAATTAAGTGATAATAAAGCAACAATTTGGATTTAGGAGAGGGAGATCGTGTGTTACAAACTTACTGAGTTTTTATTCTAGAGTGGTGGATATAATGCAAGAAAGAGATGGATGGGTAGATTGTGTTTATTTAGACCTGAAGAAGGCCTCTGATAAAGTGCCACACAGGAAATTGTTGTGGAAGTTGAAGCATAATGGTGGGCTAAGAGGGGGCCCTTCCTGAGATGGATGGAAAATTTCTTGACAAACGGAGAAATGAGAACGGTGGTAAAAGATAAAAAAAAAATCATCATGGAGGGAAGTCATAAATGGAATACCCCAAGGCTCAGTACTTGCACCAATCATGTTTGCAGTCTATATAAATGATATGAGGAAGAGTGTGAACAGCTACATGAGCCTTTTTGTGGATGATGCAAAGTTGCTGAAGAAAGCTGAGAGTGTAGAGGACTATGAAACGTTACAAGAAGACCTGAACTAGATATCAGAGTGGAGTTATAGATGGGAAATTGAATTTAATTTAAAGAAGTGTAAAGTAATAGAATTTGGAAAAAGTACAAGAAGAGTAAAAGGAAATTATGTGTTGAATGGTGTAAGGTTGAGTGGAGCAGAAGAGGAAAAGGATCTCGGTGTTACAGTGACTGGGAACCTGACCCCGAAGAGACACATTAGCAAAATTACAGGAGAAACCTATAGCTTGTTGAGAAGAATAAGGCATATATGGATGAAGAGATGGTCAGGAAGATGATCGTGTCGCTGATAAGACCTAGACTAGAATATGAAGCAGTAGTGTGGTCGCCATACAAGAAAAAGGATATAAGGAAGTTGGAGAGAGTTCAGAGAGCAGCTATGAAGATTGTACCAAGTATCAGGGACTTGTCATATGAAGAGAGACTGAAAAGGATACATCTACCAACATTGGAAAAGAGGAGAGAAAGCAGAAACTTGATTGCGATATATAAAGCATATATGAGGGAGTAGAGGGGGTGGACTGGAGCAACTTAATGGTCTGGGATACACGGGACACTAGAGGACATGGAAAGAGGCTGAAGAGGAGTGCTTGTAGAAGAGACATCAAAAAGTATAGTTTCCCATATAGAAGTATTGATGTATGGAACAGTCTGGATGAGGAGATAGTAAATGCAGAAAGTATACATGGATTCAAGGCTAAGTTGGATATTAAAAAATATGGAGATGGGACAGCATGAGCATAGCTCTTTTCCCATAAAGAACAACTAGGTAATACAACTAGGTAAATGCACACACACACACACACACACACACACACACACACACACACACACACACACACACACACACACACACACACACACACACACACACACCCTCCCCTCCCTCCTCTTATTCAATGCAACATCTCTAGCCAACAAGATGGACGAGTTAATCGTGACGGTGAGTTCTACTTGTGCAGACATTGTGGCAGTTACTGAGGCGTGGCAGATTGTTCCTGAGGTGTGCACAATGCAGGACTACCAGCTCTACCATCACCTGAGGTCGGGACGCAGGGGGGGGGGGGAGTGGCTGTTTTCTGCCGCTCTACCCTCAGCCCCTCACACCTCCCTGTCGATATTCCAGCCGGTTTAGAGGCCCTGTGGGTGAGAGTCACGCCCCCCTGCCATCCCAGCAACACGGCCTCCATCATCGTGTGCGTCGTGTACCACCCCCCACGAGCCACCACAGCACAGTTACTCACCGCTCACATCATCGACACTGCTGATGCCCTGAGGGTGAAGTATCCTGCCGCCAAACTGGTCATCTGTGGGGACTTTAACAGATTAGATATCAACGATATCCTACACCAGCTACACCTCACCCAGGTCGTGGACTTCCCCACCCACCAGCAAGCCATCCTCGACCTTATACTGACAGACCTGGGCCAGCAGTACTCGCCCCCCAAGCCGCTGCCTCCCATGGGACGGAGCACCCACCTCTCCATACTGTGGACACCCACACCCACCACCTCGACCCCCCGGTCAGCTGTCACTAGGACCCACTGCCCCATGCCTGACTCAGCCATGAGGGAGTTTGGGCAGTGGGTGACACAACACCCGTGGACCGAGGTGCTGGATGTGGAGGACGTCCACTTAAAATGGCAAAATTACGTCGCCACCACCACAGAAGCCTTCCACCGCTACTTCCCAACCAAGAGCGTCACAACGCACCCGTCTGATGCTCCCTGGATGACACCCCGCATTAAAAGACTCATGCGTCAGCGGACCTGGGCGTTCCACTCCTGCCCGGTCCTATACAGGAAACTAAGAAACAGAGTGATCAGGGAGATTAAGGCTGCAAAGGCAAACTATTACCCAGACAAGATACACCACCTAAAGCTGACAGACAGTGGTACGCTAAGATCAAGGCTTTGTGTGGCCTACAAAAGCACACTTCGTCTCTTCCTTGCACCTCACACCTTCCTGCTACTCTCGCGGCTCAGGAGATGAACGATCACTTTGCTGCTATCTGTCAAACCTTTCCTCCCCTCCACACCACTCTGCTTCCTGCCTATCTTCCAGCTCCCTCTCATCCCCCCAGTGTCCAGGCAGTGGATGTTTTTAAGAGAATACTCAAATTCAAATCAAGATCCACCACTCCCACTGACCTCCCGATAAAAATTTACAAGGAATTTGCTGTAGAGCTAGCAACACCGCTATGCTCCATAATAAACGCTTCACTCTCCCAACACTCTTGCCCCGAGGACTGGAAGACATCTTACGTCACCCCCATCCCCAAAACCTCCAGTCCACAGTCACTCAATGACCTCAGGCCAGTTTCTATCACCCCCATCCCTAGCCTTATTTGTGAAGATTTTGTATACTCGTATGACTGGGCCTACACCAAAATCTGTAATACCGTGGATATCAGACAGTTTGGAAATATTAAAGCCACCTCTACCTCCCATTACCTGACCAGCTTCCTTGAATTCATCCACAGCCACCTGGACAAGCAAAACACCTCTCTAGCTGTTGCTTTTGTGGACTTCAAAAAGGCTTTTGATCTTGTTGATCACACTGTTGTCATCAGCAAGGCAGTACGAGTAAGTCTGGGTCTCCCTCCTAACCTGATAGCGTGGCTAGCCGACTTCCTCACAGGGAGACGTCAGGCCGTTCGCTATCAGGGCTCTGTATCTACTTTCCAACAGCTGACATGTGGGGTCCCCCAGGGGACCAAGATGGGTCCTCTATGCTTCCTCCTCCTCATTAACGACGCCCTCACTGACACCCCCCATCGCTGGAAGTATGTGGACTGCACCGTGGGCGTCCCAGTTTCCACCAAGAACCCGGACTACTCGCCACTGCAAGCGATTCTGGAGCAGCTGCAGACATGGACGGAGGAGAGCAGGATGACCATCAACCACAGCAAAACTGTGGTGATGCATTTCTGTACCTCCTCTGTACCAGTGCCCCCTCCCCAGCTCTCAGTGGGCCCTCACCCCTCCAGGTGGTCCGATGTGCCAAGCTCTTCGGAGTCACGGTGGACGACCAGCTGACCTGGAAGCAGCATGTCGCCAGCACCATAAGATCAGCTACCTACAGGCTCTACATGCTGCGCAGACTCAGGTCGCTGGGGACGCCGACAGATGAGTTAAGGGGGGTGTATCTTACCTTCATCCTCCCCAAACTCATGTACGCCTCCCCAGCGTGGTCCTCCTCCCTCACACAAACTCAACAGCTACAGTTGGAGTGTGTGCAGAAAAGGGCGTGCAGGGTCATCCTTGATCCTGCATACACCACCTATGAAGAAGCCCTGAACACCCTGAGCCTGTCCAGACTATCCACCAGGTACCGTGAGGCTCTGGAGAAGTTTGGAAGGGGACTTCTGCATCATCCACGTCTCAGAAACATGCTGCCGCCTGACGCGCCTCGCCCAGCCCGTGCCACCAGACACCACAACAAGATAACGCCCCTAAAGGCGCCGCGTACGGACCGGTACAGACTCAGTGCGATTCCCACTATGGTGCGAGCCATCAATCAATAGTCCCTTCTAGATTTGACTTCCCTTTAGGATTAATGTCAAGTATTTCCCCACCCCCAATGTACATTTTCAGTTTGTTGACTGCCTAAAGAATAAACCGTTTATTATTATTATTATTATTTTATTATTACACACACACACACACACACACACACTTGATTGCATTGTACAGATTGCTGAGTGAGATGGAAAAACTAGATAGGGAACATCTCTTTATAATGAATGAAAGAGAAACAAGAGGACATGGAAGAAAACTAAAAGGGACATAAAGAAGTTTAGCTTCCCTCATAGAAGCAAAGTGGCATGGAATGGACTGGAAGGGGAAGTGGTGTGTGCTACAAATATTCATGACTTTAAGGAAAAGTTGGATAAAAGCAGTTATGGAGATTGGACAGTATGAGCTTAGCTCCTCTCCCGTATGTCACAACTAGGTATGATTATAAGTATGGGGGAGGAAGGGGGATGGCAAATAAGCCATGAGGTTCGATAAGTCATAAGAGCTAGAGCCCCTATTATGCCAACTTTGAGAGATTTTATTGTAATCAGAACACTATAGATTGAAATAAAACCCCATTGGAGATTTTCCACAGTATCATATGTTTGTTTACATCTGCCATGTCATGATTCTGCCAATCCAGTTACCAATTTGAATGTTTTTTTTCTTTTCTGATACACTATCAAAGACTCTATATACTTTGACAAATTAAAAGGTATGAGGCCAACATTGAGGCCCTCTCATTAAATTACTGATTTATACCAGCTGCATTCATCTACAGCTTTTGATAAATTTTCATCAGATCACCATAGTCCAAATGGAGTACAAGTCAGTAATACCTGTCCCATGACTAGCTTACCAAATTAATATCACAGCTATTTATGGACAATATTTATCTTTGGCAATTCCAGAAGGGGCAATATTCCTCTGGTTAGGTTCAGTTAGCTTAGCTAAGTGTTCTTAGGGGAGTCCCAAGGTGGAAAAGCCCCAGTATACATTAAGTTAGTGCCCTTGGGTGGATAATCATGATAGGACTAAGTCTCCACAGTTAACTTGGAATAAGTTAGATTAGTGTCTTTGATGTTATTCATGGAAACAAACCTAGTTCCCATTGTTATATTTATTTATTTATTACAAATTCATTGCTAGAAATGTCTGCTTTCCCTAGTTAATCATGTTTTTATACATTTTTTCCTACTTTTTTAGTTGTCTGCATAATTTTGCATGATGAAACTTGTTGCAAACTGTTTTTTAAAGCACTGCTTTTCACCACACAATTTGATTCTTGATAGTTTTGCCCACTACCACATTTCTTTTGTTAATACTGACAGGTAGAGACTTACAATGAGCAAATATCACCTTGCATCACATTTCATTATGCAAATAATCAACATAACCTTACTCTCCAAAAAAAAAAAAATGCATAGTAAATTAATGAAAAGGAGTAATGAACTGAAGCAAATAATGAGCATATTTATAAAATGGATGACAGTTAGGACAGTGTGGCCTAGTGCTAGTTCACATGGTTTGCTACCAGAGATCATCAGGCCACTATTTTTTTTTTTTTTTCCATGTACAAGGGACACAAGCCAAGGGCAACAAAATCCAATAAAAAAAAAAAAAGACCCACTGAGATGTCGGTCCCCAAATAGGGTCTGAAGCGGTAGTCAAAAAATTGAAGGATAATTTTCTTGAAACCTCCCTCTTGAAGGAATTCAAGTCATAGGAAGGTGGAAATACAGAAGCTGGCAGGGAGTTTCAGAGTTTACCAGAGAAAGGGATGAATGATTGAGAATACTGGTTTACCCTTGTATTAGAGAGGTGGACAGAATAGGGGTGAGAAAAAGAAAGTCTTATGCAGTGAGGCTGCGAGAGGGGAGGCATGCAATTAGTAAGATCAAAAGAGCAGTTAGCATGAAAATAACGATAGAAGATAGCAAGAGATGCAACACTGCGGCGATAAGAAAAAAAGCTGATGACAGTCAGTTAGAGGAGAGGAGTTAATGAGACAAAAAGCTTTTGATTCCATCCTGTCTAGAAGAGTGGTATGAGTGGAACTCCCCTAGACATGTGAAGCATACTCCATACATGGACGGATAAGGCACAGGGTTAGCAGCTGGAAAGGTGAGAAAAACTGGTGAAGACATCTCAGAATGCTTAACTTCACAGAAGCTTTTTTTAGCAAGAGATGAGATGTGAAGTTTCTAGTTCAGATTTTAAGTAAAGAACAGACTGAGAATGTTCAGTGTAGAAGAGGGAGACAGTTGAGTGTCACTGAAGGAGAGGTGATAGTTGTCTGGAAGGTTTCAGAGAACAACAGGAGGGACCCCATCAAGTCCATAAGCCTTCCTTGATGGCAGACAGTGACAGTTCCTACTGTAAGATACTTAAGGTACATCTAATAATTCACTTACAGTGATCAGGGAGACTTGTTGAGGTTTCAATAGGACCTCAGCACCTCCAAGGTGCTAGTAGCAAGTTGTCAACCAACAGATTCTCTTAAGTTGACCAGTCATCTGGTAGAAAGCCTTCTTCTTCTCCAGTTGAAGGATGTTCTAGATGGTTGTCCAATTCACTCTCCCAAGTATGTCTGGCAGGAAGTTCAGCAGGTGTTGTTTGGGCTACCTGAACAGAAAAATCACATGAGCCCTTTTGCATACTATTGGTTGCATAGCAGAATTCTAATGCACAGCTTCAAACAAGCAAAGCAAAATAAGTACCATGCATTAACAAAATTCTTGCCTATCTCAAGTTGAGACAAAAATATTTTTTTCTGGTAGATTTCAGTGTCTTTTGAATTAATCTGCTAGGTAACAATTTTCACCACAAATCAGTATGGTTTTGATTCCCTTCCCACCACATTGGTCTCATGCCAAGGGACTGCTGGATGTTAAACCAAATTTAACCAAGCCTAATTAAACCTGACCTAACTAAACCAAACCTAATCTAGCCATAAATACTTCATAAAAAAATCTTACTGTCCTGATGGAGCAGCATTTCATTCATCCACACCTTCTCTTTCTGGCCTTCTTCTCACAAGCTATAGTTGCCATAGCACCTCACACTCACAGCAGAACTCTGTTCACCTAAAAAAAAGCCAGGAAATCTTGAGTATTTTCATGAAATTGGGCAATATAATGAGTAGAACATCCATTGCACACAGACATCTTCCTCAGACTGATTCAAATTTAGGCCATGTCTTGCTCCTCTTATAAAATATAGTGCTATGATTAGCTGAATGAATCAATAATTTTTTTATTGGCCCGTGGCATTATCTTTATTCAAAGAAACCAACTAGCGTGATGTATTTCACAACAGCACACTGAGATCACTCACCACAGTGTGACACACACATATGAACATATATCACTCAGTGGACAGTTGACAATTTAATGTCAAGCAGGGTAATGCAGCACTCCAGGCAGTAGTCTGGGTGCAGTTCAGATAAGATTTTGAAAATTGCTAGAGGCATTATAATAAATTTCCAATGCATATATATGAGTTGAAAATACTCATAATGAAAGGATCTGTTCAGTGAGACAGGTAAGAAATGTTGCTGTTTCATAGGCAAGAAAATTTATATAAATCATAACATGCACCTATAAGCAAGAAAGTTAGCCACTAGTACTTATAAGGATTGCTGTCCTTTGGAGGATTTCATAGTGGAGGGAAGGGTCAAAACCTGCCCCATCCAGCAACATGGCATGAGTCAGGTGGTGAACACCTAGGGCAGAGAGGCTGGCATAAAGGTGACATGCTCAGGCTGTTTAAACGAGGTCAGTAGAGAAGGCAGTGCTCGACTGTTTCCTCATGATTTGGAAACCAAAAGCATTAGAGGCTGTCAGTCAGGTGTAATCAGTGTTTGTGGGCTTGCTTGTTGCAGGGCAGCTCGTCCATTCCTTCTCCCCTCTATATATGATGGTCCTTCCGCCTGCATAGCCATCGCTTCGCTTCTACCTTCTGCATCACTAATAGCAATCCACCCACGAGAGAGAGAGAGAGAGAGAGAGAGAGAGAGAGAGAGAGAGAGAGAGAGAGAAGCATGCAAAAC
>NC_087155.1:3616691-3681691 GCF_035594125.1 Scylla paramamosain
GAGTCACTCATACTAAATTTATCTGTGCTGTATACCTCTCACCTAACTCCTCTGACTATAAGAAATTCTTTGACTACTTAACTTCCAAAGTGGAGCACATTCTGACCCTCTTCCCTTTTGCAGAGATCTCCATTCTTGGAGATTTCAATGTTCACCACCAGCTTTGGCTTTCCTCTCTCTTCACTGACCATCCTGGTGAACTAGCCTACAACTTTGCTATCCTCCATGACCTAGAGCAATTGGTGCAACACCCTACTCGTATTCCTGACCGTCTTGGAGATACACCCAACATTCTTGACCTTTTCCTGACCTCTAATCCTTCTGCTTATGCTGTCACCCTTTCTTCTCCATTGGGCTCCTCCGATCACAATCTCATATCTTTATCTTGTCCTATTGCTCCAATTCCTCCTCAGGATCCCCCTAAGCGAAGGTGCCTCTGGCATTTTGCCTCTGCTAGTTGGAGGGACCTGAGGAGGTATTTTACTGATTTTCCTTGGTATGACTACTGCTTCTGTGTCAGAGACCCATCTTTGTGTGCTGAACGCATAACAGAGGTGATAGTGTCTGGCATGGAGGCGTACATTCCTCACTCTTTTTCTTGTCCTAAACCTTCTAAACCTTGGTTTAACACAGCTTGTTCTCGTGCTATACATGATAGAGAGGTGGCCCACAAAAGGTACTTAAGCCTTCCATCACCAGAATCTCATGCACTTTATATTTCTGCCCGGAACCATGCCAAGTCTGTTCTCCAACTAGCCAAAAACTCCTTCATTAACAGAAAATGTCAAAACCTTTCAAGATCTAACTCCCCTCGTGATTTCTGGCATCTAGCCAAAAATATCTCCAATAACTTTGCTTCTTCTTCTTTCCCTCCGCTATTTCAACCAGATGGCACCACTGCTATCACATCTATTTCTAAAGCTGAACTCTTCACTCAAACCTTTGCTAAAAACTCTACTTTGGACGATTCTGGGCTTGTTCCTCCCTCTCCTCCACCCTCTGACTACTTCATGCCGCGTATTAAAATTCTTCGCAATGATGTTTTCCATGCCCTTGCTGGCCTAAACCCTCGGAAGGCTTATGGAACTGATGGGGTCCCTCCTATTGTTCTCCGAAACTGTGCCTCCGTGCTTGCACCTTGCCTAGTCAAATTCTTTCAGCTCTATCTGTCAACATCTACCTTTCCTTCTTGCTGGAAGTTTGCCTACATTCAACCTGTTCCTAAAAAGGGTGACCGTTCTAATCCCTCAAACTACCGTCCTATTGGTTTAATTTCCTGCCTATCTAAAGTTTTTTAATCTATCCTCAACAGGAGGAGTCTTAAACATCTATCACTTCACAACCTTCTATCTGATCGCCAGTATGGGTTCCATCAAGGCCACTCTACTGGTGATCTTCTGGCTTTCCTTACTGAGTCTTGGTCATCCTCTTTTAGAGGTTTTGGTGAAACTTTTGCTGTTGCCTTGGACATATCAAAAGCTTTTGATAGAGTCTGGTACAAAGCTTTGATTTCCAAACTACCCTCCTACGGTTTCTATTCTTCTCTCTGTAACTTTATCTCAAGCTTCCTTTCTGACCATTCTCTTGCTGCTGTGGTGGACGGTCACTGTTCTTCTCCTAAATCTATTAACAGTGGTGTTCCTCAGGGTTCTGTCCTGTCACCCACTCTCTTCTTATTATTCATTAATGATCTTCTAAACCAAACTTCTTGTCCTATCCACTCCTATGCTGATGATACCACCCTGCACTTTTCCACGTCTTTTCATTTTTTTTTTTTTTTTTATGTAGAAAGGACACTGGCCAAGGGCAACAAAAATCTAAGAAAAAAAAATGCCCACTGAAATGCCAGTCCCATAAAAGGGTCAAAGCAGTGGTCAAAAATTGATGGATAAGTGTCTTGAAACCTCCCTCTTAAAGGAATTCAAGTCATAGGAAGGTGAAAATACAGAAGCAGGCAGGGAGTTCCAGAGTTTACCAGAGAAAGGCATGAATGATTGAGAATACTGAATACTCTTGCATTAGAGAGGTGGACAGAATAGGGTGAGAGAAAGAAGAAAGTCTTGTGCAGCGAGGCCGTGGAAGGAGGGTAGGCATGCAGTTAGCAAGATCAGAAGAGCAGTTAGCATGAAAATAGCGGTAGAAGACAGCTAGATATGCAACATTGCGGCAGTGAGAGAGAGGCTGAAGACAGTCAGTTAGAGGAGAGGAGTTGATGAGACGAAAAGCTTTTGATTCCACCCTGTCTAGAAGAGCAGTATGAGTGGAACCCCACCAGACATGTGAAGCATACTCCACACATGGACGGATAAGGCCCTTGTACAGAGTTAGCAGCTGGGGGGGTGAGAAAAACTGGCGGAGATGTCTCAGAACACCTAACTTCATAGAAGCTGTTTTAGCTAGAGATGAGATGTGAAGTTTCCAGTTCAGATATATCAAAAGTTTTTGATAGAGTCTGGCACAAAGCTTAGATTTCCAAACTACCCTCCTACGGTTTCTATCCTTCTCTCTGTAACTTCATCTCAAGTTTCTTTTCTGACCGTTCTATTGCTGCTGTGGTAGACGGTCACTGTTCTTCTCCTAAATCTATTAACAGTGGTGTTCCTCAAGGTTCTGTCCTCTCACCCACTCTCTTCTTATTATCCATTAATGATCTTCTAAACCAAACTTCTTGTCCTATCCACTCCTACGCTGATGATACCACCCTGCACTTTTCCACGTCTTTTCATAGACGTCCAACCCTTCAGGAGGTAAACATATCACGCAGTGAAGCCATAGAATGCCTGACTTCTGATGTTTCTAAAATTTCTGATTGGGGCAGAGCAAACTTGGTATTGTTCAATGCCTCAAAAACTCAATTCCTCCATCTATCAACTCGACACAACCTTCCAGACAACTATCCCCTCTTCTTCAATGACACTCAACTGTCCCCTTCTTCTACACTGAACATCCTCGGTCTGTCCTTTACTTATAATCTGAACTGGAAACTTCACATCTCATCTCTAGCTAAAACAGCTTCTATGAAGTTAGGTGTTCTGAGACATCTCCGCCAGTTTTTCTCACCCCCCCCAGCTGCTAACTCTGTACAAGGGCCTTATCCGTCCATGTATGGAGTATGCTTCACATGTCTGGGGGGGTTCCACTCATACTGCTTTTCTAGACAGGGTGGAATCAAAAGCTTTTTGTCTCATCAATTCCTGTCCTCTAACTGACTGTATTCAGCCTCTCTCTCACCGCCACAATGTTGCATATCTAGCTGTCTTCTACCTCTATTTTCATGCTAACTGCTCTTCTGATCTTGTTAACTGCATGCCTCCCCTCCTTCCGCGGCCTCCCTGCACAAGACTTATTTCTTTCTCTCACCCCTATTCTGTCCACCTCTCTAATGCAAGAGTTAAGTATTCTCAATCATTCATCCCTTTCTCTAGTAAACTCTGGAACTCCCTGCCTGCTTCTGTATTTCCACCTTCCTATGACTTGAATTCCTTCAAGAGGGAGGTTTTCATCAATTTTTGACCACTGCTTTGACGCTTTTATGGGACTGGCATTTCAGTGGGCATATTTTTTTATTGGATTTTTGTAGCCCTTGGCCAGTGTCCTTCCTACATTAAAAAAAAAAAAAAAAAAAAAAAAACATTCTGGCCCTCTTCCCTTTTGCAGAGATCTCCATTCTTGGAGACTTCAATGTTCACCACCAGCTTTGGCTTTCCTCTCCCTTCACTGACTATCCTGGTGAACTATCCTACAACTATGCTATCCTCCATGACCTAGAGCAATTGGTGCAACACCCTACTCATATTCCTGACTGTCTTGGAGATACGCCTAACATTCTTGACCTTTTCCTGACCTCTAATCCTGCTTCTGCTGTCACCCTTTCTTCTCCGTTGGGCTGCTCTGATCACAATCTCATATCTGTATCTTGTCCTATCGATCGAATCCCTCCTCAGGATCCCCCTAAGCGAAGGTGCCTCTGGTGTTTTGCCTCTGCTAGTTCGGGGGACCTGAGGAGGTATTTTGCTGATTTTACTTGGAATGACTACTGCTTCCGTGTCAGAGACCCGTCTTTGTGTGCTGAGCGCATAACAGAGGTGATAGTGTATGGCATGGAGGCATACATTCCTCACTCTTTTTCTTGTCCTAAACCTTCTAAACCTTGGTTTAACACAGTTTGTTCTCATGCTATACATGATAGAGAGGTGGCCCACAAAAGGTACTTAAGCCTTCCATCACCAGAATCTCATGCACTTTATATTTCTGCCCGGAACCATGCCAAGTCTGTTTTCCAGCTAGCCAAAAACTCCTTCATTAACAGACAGTGTCAAAACCTTTTTAAGATCTAAGTCCCCTCGTGACTTCTGGCATCTAACCAAAAAATATCTCCAAGAACTTTGCTTCTTCTTTCCCTCTTCTATTTCAACCAGATGGCACCACTGCTATCACATCTATTTCTAAAGCTGAACTCTTCGCTCAAACCTTTGCTAAAAACTCTACCTTGGAGGATTCTGGGCTTGTTCCTCCCTCTCCTCCACCCTCTGACTACTTCATGCCGCGTATTAAAATTCTTCGCAATGATGTTTTCCGTGTCCTCGCTGGCCAAAATCCTCGGAAGGCTTATGAACATGATGGGGTCCCTCTTATTGTTCTCCGAAAGTGTGCCTCCATGCTTGCACCTTGCCTAGTCAAACTCTTTCAGCTCTGTCTGTCAACATCTACCTTTCCTTCTTGCTGGAAGTTTGCCTACATGCAACCTCTACCTAAAAAGGGTGACTGTTCTAATCCTGCCTATCTAAAGTTTTTGAATCTCTCCTCAACAGGAAGATTCTTAAACATCTATCACTTCACAACCTTCTATCTGATCGCCAGTATGGGTTCCGTCAAGGCCGCTCCACTGGTGATCTTCTGGCTTTCCTTACTGAGTCTTGGTCATCCTCTTTTAGAAATTTTGGTGAAACTTTTGCTGTTGCCTTGGACATATCAAAAGCTTTTGATAGAGTCTGGCAGAAAGCTTTGACTTCCAAACTACCCTCCTACAGCTTCTATCCTTCTCTCTCTGTAACTTCATCTCAGGTTTCCTTTCTGACCGTTCTATTGCTGCTGTGGTAAATGGTCACTGATCTTCTCCTAAATCTATTAACAGTGGTGTTCCTCAGGGTTCTGTCCTGTCACCCACTCTTCTTATTATTCATTAATGATCTAAACCAAACTTCTAGTCCTATCCACTCCTACGCTGATGATACCACCATGCACTTTTCCACATCTTTTCATAGACGTCCAACCCTTCAGAAGGTAAACATTTCACGCAGGCAATCCACAGAACATCTGACTTCTGATCTTTCTAAAATTTCTGATTGGGGCAGAGCAAACTTGGTATTGTTCAATGCCTCAAAAACTCAATTCCTCCATCTATCAGCTTGACACAACCTTCCAGACAACTATCCCCTCTTCTTCAATGACACTCAACTGTCCCCCCTCTTCTACACTGAACATCCTCGGTCTGTCCTTTACTTATAATCTGAACTGGAAACTTCACATCTCATCTCTAGCTAAAACAGCTTCTATGAAGTTAGGCATTCTGAGACATCTCTGCCAGTTTTTCTCACCACCCCAGCTGCTAAATCTGTACAAGGGTCTTATCTGTCCATGTATGGAGTATGCTTCACATGTCTGGGGGTGTTCCACTCATACTGCTCTTCTAGACAGGGTGGAATCAAAAGCTTTTCATCTCATCAGCTCCTCTCCTCTGACTGACTGTCTTCAGCTTCTCTCTCACCGCTGCAATGTTGCATCTCTAGCTGTCTTCTACTGCTATTTTCATGCTAACTGCTCTTCTGATCTTGCTAACTGCATGCCTCCCCTCCTCCCGTGGCCTCACTGCACAACACTTTCTTCTTTCTCTCACCCCTATTCTGTCCACCTCTCTAACACAAGAGTTAACCAGTATTCTCAATTATTTATCCCGTTCTCTGGTAAACTCTGGAACTCCCTGCCTGCTTCTGTATTTCCACCTTCCTATGACTTGAATTCTTTCAAGAGGGAGGTTTCAAGACACTTATTCATCAATTTTTGACTACTGCTTTGACCCTTTTATGGGACTGGCATTTCAGTGGGCATTTTTTTTTAATTGGGTTTTTGTTGCCCTTGGCCAGTGTTCTTCCTACATAAAAAGAAAAAAAAAAAGCTGAGCCATCTCTTGTGGGTCAGATACTAAGTTGTCTGCATCACCAAGAGGACCAATGGAAGGACAACCTACTTTTTTCCCACATACGTAAGAGTGAAATATTTTGGGCTTGTGTGAGTAATTATTAAGGATATCTTCTTCATAACCAATCTGTTTCTGAATGGAAAAATTCCTATATTGATAATTTACATCAAGAAATGCCTGCAGTGCTTCACTAGTAAATACTGATTGTCTACCATGAACTGATATCTGCTTGTTGTGATTCCAACAATTCTTTTGACTATTTATAAGTTATTCTAGGAGGTATGAGTTGTTGAGGAGCATGAAGCTTTTTTGTGGCACAGTTCTTCCAAGATATGATACAAACAACAAGAATTTGTTGTATGAATTGTTAGTGTTCATATTCTGGAATTCGAAGTCCCAGTCAATAGTAGACAAGAATTGGTTAATTTGTTTGAAATTAGCCTTTGGCCAGGAAGCGAATGCAGATTCAGTATTTGACATCAAAAGTTTAAACTGAAAAATCTAGCCACAAAGTATAACACAGTGATCATTGTAGCTGCCCGGAGGCAGTTGAAGGATTATAGACCCACACGGTGACGCAAATCACTTATTGCATTCGGTCAAACCTGAAGACATACATAATAAACATAAGACATGCGTGGCACTACTAACTGTTACATACTGTATTAACGTAATGTATCACTAATTATGCATTATGCTAATTAGGGCATCAACCCTTCATAATATAGATGTGGAACTCATGTGTTTGGGGTCTTAAGGAGGCCTGTCACCAGGCAACACCTTTGTCTGTACTGTAGAGGTCCGATCTTTCCTGGAGTAGTCACTCCCTAACTCGGTGGCGGTACAAAGGAATTTGTCCCTCCGGGCTTCGTTCCTGCTGGCCCTCGGCGCCTTACGCCTGCCCATCTTACCCTTAGGTCAGCAATAGTTCCTGGGTGACTCATTCCTCTACGGAGATCCCTCTGTGTCTTATCCACCCTTCGCGCCATGTCATCAGCTTTATCACGTAAACACGACCCTCACTACCTCTCTACAGCTAAGCTCTCCACAGCTAGCCCTTCTCACACAACTTCACTGCTGCAATTAACTACAATAATGAATTTAGTTTCCTTAATCTCTATGCTAATTAACTTGGCTTCCTTAGTGTTTTACATGCCTCAAATTAGTCTCTCACTGCCTCTCACAGGACCTTGTGAGGCGACACAGCTGGCGATTACACTCTCCTCATTTACTTAACCTTCAGCATCGGAGCTTAAGACACTACTAACTTATTACACTAGTTCACACCAAGTCTCATAATACAGAACATGTTATGTAGCATACATTTGTTTTTCTTCCATCATTACTTCCATAACACTTCCATAACCGCCAGCATCACTGGTGGCAGTAACAATCATAATTGGGAAATGGAGGAAGAACGTTAAAGGAAGCTACTCTATCAGTTTCTGTGGTAAAAAACAGATCTAGAGTATTGCTTGCCCTGATATTTGTTGACTCATCAATCCACTGAGTAAGGCCTAGTGAGATAAAACAATCCAGGAAAAGCTTATTGGTATGAGATACTGCATTAATACTTACTCCTCCAAGTGACCAAGAAATAGTAGGAAGGTTAAAATCATCTATCATTATTACTTCCTTGTTAGTACAAAAATCTGTTAGGAAATCTATAAGTGCATTGTTGTCATAGAAGGAGTAGGAGGGAGGTCTATAAACAACTACAATGAATAATTTGTAATCTGGAAGAAAACTGAGCAAATGTTAGGTATTTTGATGTTCATGTTGAGACACCTGTAGGAATTATGTACATAAATGCCAACTCCAAGTTTGTGAACTGAACCAGAAACATAATTTCTGAATATATTGTAGTTAGGAATTGAAACTGCAGCATCTGGAATAGAACTAATTAACCATGTCTCAGTAATCCCTAATACATGTGCATGATTTACATACAAAAAGTGCTTAAGAAATTAAACCTTATTGATAAGACTACTTACATTACACAATCCAATATTTAACTGAGTAAAGGGATACTTGGGTCAAAAAGAGCAGCAGAACTGGCAGACCGAGAAGTTGTGCTGTAGCACTAGCTAACCTATTCCTTTGCTTCCTCTCATAGAGTTCTTTTCTTTGCTTGAATGTGAAATCTCTATTTATGTAAACACCATTGAACGCATGATTGTTCCTAAAGTTTTTAGCTTCCATCATTAGTTTCCTACACGTGTCATCATCAGTAATTTTTACTCTGTATAGACCCTTGTTTCTCTCAATACAATATAAATCAGGTATTGGTAGTGTTCACAAGAAAGCGAGTGATATTTGCAATGCTATCCTTTGCATCCTCATGAGACAACATTTACTACCCTGAATATAACAGATTCCTTCCTTTTCCTTCTCTCCTCCATCTCAACTATTTCCTCATGAATAGAAAGTCTCAAGTCATCCCCAGAGATAGTTGGAGTCAAAGAGGCAGAGGCAGAGGATGGATGCAATGCTAGAGAGTCAACCCTATCTGATAGCTTGGCAATAGCTGTAGACAGATTTCACCATAACAAACAGTTGAGCTATAGCTGGGTCACCTGAGGAGTTCCTACCACTACCGTCCCCAGTAACAACAGGGTGAGACCTACAGCATGTACAAACATAACCCCAGCACCTCCCGTCTCACGAATGGCATCAATCACACACTCAGATACTCCCATACATAGTGGTCTAGGATGAAACCAACTATCTCACTTATTGCATCCAATGCCATCCTGCCCAACAGCAACATCACAGCTACCACACTGAGACAGAACAGACCCACCAGCTTGGCCACCAACAGTAGGCACTGGCATGCCACCAGGTTGGACAGCTGATTGGGGATTCCTTCCTCTATGGGGCGCAGAACCAACCAGTCCTTTTGTTTTTGGGATAGCACCATCTTGTTTTGGAGTTCTTGACGTTTGTCCAACAGGACCGGAGCTCCTTAAAGACTTGTTGGATGGCATGGCAGGGCACAGGGGCAGGAAGTTGCCGGGAATATGGAAGCACTGGTATGAGTCATGGAAGCTTTCAAGACAAGCAGCCATTGGCTAAACGCCAGGATGGAGGTAGGTGGAGAGATCCAGTTTCTTGAATAATGTGGTTGCCAGTATACCTGCAGATGGCTTGGAGAGGAGGTCCGGAATGTGAAGGCTATAAGATTGCTTGAAGCCTTCCAAGGTGGCACTGGAGAAAGGGAGCTGATGGGCTGAGTTGGTGGTGGGAGTTATGCTCAGCAGGGAGAAGGCATGTATTGCACAAACAAGGAGGTGTTGGCGGTCGTCAGGAACCCAAACTGGAGCATAGGGATCCACTCCTGAGGTAGTGTAGAGGGTAGCAAGGGGATGGGATGGTGGAAAACATTGATATTGGTGGCAGAGGATCTCTCTCCTGTGGTGATGGAGTGGGAGTACAGTGAACCCCCAGTTTGTCATGGTTCAGTTATCATCGGTTCACTTTTCACGTTTTTTTCATTGGAATCTAATTATTTTTACAATGCAGGAAATCCCACTTTATTGTGGAAAATTGGCTATTACATTTGATAAAATACAAGCTAAATCATGGCATGAGTTGAGGAGATACCCAGATGAAGGTTTAGGTGCACTTATGTATTTGACAACACTGCCTTTTGATAAGGTGGCGGCCAGGTGGAGGCAATGGCGTGATTCACACCAGCCCATCACTGTCAACAGTCAGCTGTTGGCAGGCAGAGTAGGCACCAGCTGGTGTAGGTTGGTTGGCCATACAAGCAGTAATTTTCATTGCCACTCTCACATTGGTTGTGAGCTGGTATACTTGGATTGGTGGTGGTTTGGTGTGTTCATGTGAGTGCTGTACATTGCTGTTACTGTTGTCTGGTGGTTGGGTTGGATGATCATCCAGAAGCATGTTTTGTCACCAGTCAGTGTTGTGTATGAGTTGTTATCCTTGTGGTGGTGGTTTGGTGTGTTATGTAAGTGTTACACAAATATTCTGGTTATCGTTGGGTTGTAGGTGGTGGTTGTGCACATGGTGCATGTTCCTAATTCACTGAGTTGGTGGTTAATCACTATTACTGCCACAAACAGGTGAGTCAGTATATCACAAATTTTAGTACTTTGCAGGTGCCTTTGGAACATAATCCCACAATGAATTGGGGGTTCACTGTACACCACTCTCTGCTTGTAGAGCTGGTATAGGGGAGGATTTCATTGCTCCTGCTGCAATCCTTAGGGCTGCATTCTGTATTATATTCAACCTGGATAGGGTGGAGGGAGCAGCTGAACTGTATATGCTGCAGTCATAGGATATTTTAGAGGCAATGGTACCATGATAATAATTTTTTATTTGAGCAGGAGATCCTTTTTGGCCCTCCCACCTGGTCCCTGTGATCCTCTTCATAATGTCCAGCCTTTTATTGCAGGAAGAGCAGAGGTATTCTATGTGTGTCAGCCAGGTGAGACTGGGGTCCTCGAGTCTCATACCTAGGAAGGTTCTGGAATATGGGATAGATGACCCACATAAGGTTACTGTAGGAGGAGTATGGAGAGGTTTGAGTGTGAAGGATATTAGGGAACTCTTGGTGGGGTTGATGGAAAGACCCTATGTCCTTACCCAGATCTGTATGGCTGTGGCTGCTTCTTGTAGATGTACTTGGACTTGTGCTTGAGTTGAAGCTCTGCTGATCATTGTGATGTCATCTGCATATACGAGGTTATGAGTGTGCTGGGATAGTGAGGTCTGACATCAGGGCATTGAATAATAGGGGGCTGAAGATTGAGTCTCTGTGAATGGTACATTTAGGGGAGTGAGAGGCACATACTACGACACTGTAGGATCTACCAGTTAGAAAGGATTCCAGCCAGGAGAAAGGAGAGCCAGTGAGTCCAAATCTGGGAATTTTATGGAGGATGTTGACATATGGGGTACAATTAAATGCTTCCTTCAAGTCAAGGAAGAGAGCTGTCATAACCTCTTTTCTTCTGTAGATGTTACAGATATGGTATTCAAGCTGGGCTATGACATCTATGGTGCTGTGGCCAGGTAGGAACCCACACTGTTCCTCTCTCAGTAGATGTTTGGTCTCCAGCCACCAGGAGAGGTGGGTGCATACTAGTCACTCCAATAGCTTCCCTGTGCAGGACAGGAGGGCTATTGGTCGATAGGTGGGACAGTAGGATCTATTCTGGGTTTATAGATGGGGAGGAGGATGGATGGTTTCCAACATTCTGGGTAAGCCCCTCAGAGCCAGCTGGTGTTGTAGATGGTAGGTAAGGCTGCCTGGTATTGTGGGGTGAGATGAAGGAGGAATTCATAGGGGACAGTATCTGGGCTGGCACTCTTCCCCAGTTTTAAGGAGGACAGAACTTGACTGAGTCCCTTAGGTGTGAAAGGTTGTGATTGACCTTGGGTGGCAGGGGCAGAGATGGCAGCATTAATGATGTTGTGTAGACTTAGGGATAGAGAAAGGTGACAGTGTACCAATTCTTTCATGGAATGTGTTGACTAGGAGGGTTACCTTCTGTGGGTCATTAGGTAGTGGTGTGTTCCCATTATGGAGAGGCAGAGGTCGTTGTTTTTGTATGCCTGCCATGGCATGTAGGAAGTTTTAAGTGCATTTTGTGGAGAAGGAAAATGAGAGAGAGGAACAGTGGGATCCCCATGCCTTCATCTGGACCCGGAGGATAGTTTTAGCACAAATGGCATCAAGACAGTGGTATTCACCCCTGAGGAGCTGGGTAGGTCTTCTACGCCAGCTGTTCCAGACCTATCTGTGAGCACGTACCAGCCAGGCACAGTCTTCATTCCACCATGGTTTTCCAGGGTGGTGTAGGGAACGGCAGGTAGAGAGGTGGAAAACTGTGCTTATTGCTTCTACCAGAGTGTCTGCGATGTCAGAGGCTGCATCCTCTAGTGGAAAGGAGGAGGGATCTGGTAGATTGTGCAGGGCCCTTATGAATCCTGGCCAGCCTGATGATTGGAGTTTCCAGCATAGTAGGTATCCTGGTTGAGGGTCTATGGGGACAATGGGAAGGGAGGCTAGGACAGGGAGATGAACACTGCCCATATATGAACCTATGAAAAAGGTGGCAGAAGGAAAGGTAGGGTCTCCAATGAAAAGGTCCAGTACTGCAGGAGCACCTATGTGTGGGTGGTAGCACGTGGGAAGGCCAGATGGGGAGAGGAGTGATAGATGAGTTGAGTCAAGGATAACTTGGAATAGTGTTCTGCCAGAGGTGTTAGTAAGATGAAGGGGCAGGTTAAGTTCCCAGCACAGGTGGTGTGCATTGAAGTCACCCAAAAGGACGACAGATGAAGGCAGGAGGGAGAGATAGTGGCTGAATTCTTGCTGCTTTGCCATTTCCAGAGGGTTGTAACAGATTGCCATCGATATCCACCCCCCGGCTGAAGTAGCCCTGGTGGCAGCTATCTCTAGGTGGCCATGGGGCCACTGTTGGAGACTGAGAGGGACATGGGTAAGAGTGTCCCTGATTGCCAGAAGGACACCACCACCATGACCCTGCAGTCTTTCCTTTTGGATGATTGTATATCTGGGCATGTGCAGAGAAGGCTGGTGGGTGAGCCATGTCTCACTCATTCCCACTACTGCAGGCAGTGTGTCCCACAAGTCATTTTTAAACTCCTGTGTTTTTTGACGAGAAATCTAGCATTCATACTAAGAGGGAGAAGGCCATTATTGAAGGATAGCGATAGGATTGAGGAGAGAGTTAGCCAAATACTGGCTAGTATCTCTGGAATAGTTGTGCTTCGTTGATAGAGATGGTAGGCATCCAGGGGGAGAGTGAGTAGTCTCTTTAGTACTTCATGCAGTGGTGATGGGGATGTGTATGGGCCTGAGATGGGTTGATGTGCTGGAGTGTTAGGTGGTGGAAGGCATTCGATGCTGTGTCGAGGTCCATGAATAGTGTTGTTGATGCTGGAAGCATGGTGAACAGTGCATAGGTTGAGGTTGCTGGGCAGGTGGTGGACTTCTGCTGTTACTGTAAAGTGAGTACTATCAATGTGGGGGGATGAAGGGAGCCATTCCTCCCTCTGAGATGTTGGGTCAGCTGATTTGCAAGGAAGACGATGAGGACGTTTGAGGTTGAATTCTGGTTAGGAAGGTTGAGGAGGTGGCATTGCTGATGAGATTGTCTCTCTGGGGCAGGGGAAATCATCTTTAAGGTCCTGTAGGGCACCATACCTGTTGTTGCAGGCCATCTGGGTGGGAGAAGTGCTGGCTGGAATTGGTTGATGGGGAGCTGGCTTGGATTTTGTGAGATGGAGCTGGTGAAGGCATTTATTGATTTCATAGAGAGACACCTGCTCTTCAGCTAAGTTGGAGTACATTTGTTGGGCCTCATGGTTGAACTGGCATTGTGGTGACCTGGGACCATGATGACTGCTGCACTTGTCACATGTTCCTTCAGGGTTCTGATAAGTGTGGGGGACAATGCAGTGGGAGCAGCACACAGAGGAACGGCAGGTGTTAACAAAGTGGCCCACCCTCTGGCATGCCGGACAGCAGAGGATGAGGAGCAGCTAAGGTTGTGTCCAGTAAATTAATTGGTCTATTGACACTTTCTGAGGGAGGGGGCCTGATATCTTGAGACGAATCCACTTACCAGTGGCAGAGCGAGGGAGGTGGTGAGGGTGGATCCATGTCAGCTCTTCAATGTCTGCACCTCCAGTGGCTTTAATAGTGTTGCAGACCTCTGTGATATTGGTGTCATCAGCAAGAGGCCCTACCTTGCCATACTGGTAAGTGACAGTCTCCCTATCACCACAACAACAGGTGACCTGCCACTCACCCAGGGTGAAGGTATCTTCCTGCAGGGCTGGAACCTTGTGGATGTTGTTCTCCCATAGCGCAACCACAAGAGCAGAGCTGTTGCCAATGAAGCGAGTTTCCCCTCAGTTATGTATTTGGCCACTGGCAGTGTGGAGGGCAAAAGAGACATGGTTAGGGTTGGAAAACACCCTAACACCATTGCAGGCCCTGATGAAGGAGGCCTTGGTGGAAGTGTGGAGGGGCTGTTGTGTTCAGGAGGTGGTGTGTTGGGCCTTGCTTGTAAGTGGGACGTGGCATGTCATTTACTGCCAGGCAGAGGAGGGAAGAAAAACATCAATGTCCATATTTGCTGTAGCTGGCGTGGAGGTGGTGGTAGGTTCTATAATTTAATAGATCAGAATGGCAATGCACTCTAGGAGAAATTATCACTATGGCTGGCTCCCAGACATCTTCACTACTGAGTTGTCAGTCTGGCAGTTAGTGAGCAAATCCCATGTTGTCTAATCCTTGTGTGTTCCTCACAGTCCAACAGGAAGTGTTTTCACACTTTGGTACAGTGTGAACCCCCTTCTATTTGTTTATGATGATGATTTTGATGCTGTGTTGCTTTTGCCTTTGTAACAGCAGCTCCTCAAAGTTTCATTGTTTTCTCTTTTTCTCTTACTCATAGTCCACATTTTCACATAATATTTCTTTATGCTGTGTTGTATTATTATTAGGTGCATTCTTTGTGGCACAAAACTGCATAACTAGTTATGTCATTCTCATTAAGATGTGTGAGACTGGAATTCCTAACCTGATGAAGCAGTTCCTCTAGAATCAATTTCCTTATTCAAGAAAGTCTTAGGCTGCGTTCCCACCAAGCCACTCAATTCCATTCAATTCCATTCAATTCACGTCATTCAATTCTTTTTCAATGAACACCGTTCCAACCAACGCCATCAGCTTACTTTTCATTCAGGTCATCTAGTATGCAATAAGCCTTCGTGCGAGATGGACGTCAGTGACCTAGCAAGAATAACATTGTTGTTGTTGCAGCGGCGTAGAAGGCGTAGGAAACAAAGGAATATGTGGATGCATCCCATTAATAGCAGGAGAGCACAATTTGGGACATTTGCACATTTGTTCCCAGATTTGCTCAATAATCCAGATAAATTTCATGATTTCTTCAGGATTGACAAGGAGAAATTTAAGCAGTTGGTCGAGTTACTGAGGCTCTCCATTCAGAAGCAAAATACTAATTACCGTCGTGCTATTGAAGCAGAAGAAAGACTGGCCATTTATCTAAGGTAAGGCAATAACTTATAAAACTCTTCAATAATTTGTTGAGCGTTTATTTAAATTGCAAATGAGCTAAACTTGATTTGAAATGTATATTGTTCCAATATTTATATATGGTGTTAATATTCAAAATAAATAAATACACAAGTAATATTGAACTAAAAACCTATTAAGGGAAATATTACACCATTCATTAGCTACATAATGAAAAATAAAAATAATGAAATGAAAATTACAGACTTTCACTTAACAATTAAAGGCAAGTTAATGCTTCAACAACACCTTACTAGTGTCTAAATGCAGCGTTTTATGATTACATGCTGACGCTGTTGCTTAATCAAATGCTGGTGTATCAAGGTCATGGAGTAATGACGTTTCATGACATTATTATTATAGTCGAATGATTGTCATTCAAGAGAGAAAAATGGAACCAGATGCATCATTGAATGAGAATGGCCAGGAATTGAATGGAATGGAATTGAATTGAATGACCCGGTGGGAATGCTTACATAGGAATTAACGTGATCCATCATAGCCACTCATGAATGACAATGAATTGAATGGAATGGAATTGAATTGAATGGTTTGGTGGGAACGCACCCTTACACTTGCTCCTCCCTTTTATTAATTTGTAGACTAGTCCCTCACTCCCATTCCACTGCAGATCATCTCATCTTATAATATTACAGTAACTTGTGATATTTGTGATATAGTATTATACTAACCTGTACTACGTAATCATACATTATCATTCCCTGTTCTCATAACTACTAATTCATATTGTTCCTATCAATATTCTGCATAAGGTACTCACTTCAGTCATTACTATTAGAACAGCTTCTCATAGTATTGAAATCTTGCTGACTGGTGTACCTACAGATCTGTGCTGCCCTTATATTCATAGAAATAACCTCTACTTGCCTATACACATATGTCATGAAAGGGCAGCCAGCCAGGTAAGTCAACTAGGTGAGTTATGCTATCTATTGTGCATCTGCTTCTGCGCTTAGAAGCATCTTCTTCGGTTCTCCACAAGCACCTCAGAAAGAGGGATTTTCCGATGCATTCCTTTCAAGCAGATCTGGGAGCTTCTGACACCTTACAGCTACCCTGGGCCAGAAGCTTTCTAAGAGCTTGCAAGAATCATGGGCAGGCAGCAGAGCAGAGTGAAAAGCACAGCTGCTCATGGGCAGCGACGCAAATGGGTAAAAACAAGCCAATGTGTATGTATTTTTTTTTTTTTTTCAAAATCTGGAACATACAGAATTATCAGCATACAAATCTGTAATGAGTGAAAACCATTATTAAAACTGTGTAGCGTGAATTGTTTTAATTAAGTGAATAGTAACATTTACTTACAATGAACTTGGAACAGTCAAGCTTTCCTGTGGCGTGCAGCATTCTGGCAGAGCAGATAAAGGTGCCTGAATGCCCTTCCTGTCTTGGGCAACGACTTCAAACACATCATTGTATTTAGGTACAAGGCCATAATGCAGTGTGAGGTCATAACTGATACAACTAATTCACACTAAAATACCCTGAAGAGTGGCTTGTATTTACGCAGCTGATGTGATGAAGTAGGACAGGTCTGAAGAAGCAATACACGGGATAGAACGTTCCCTTAATATGGCGGAATCTGAGAACCAGGGTAAGGGACCTCGCTCTCTCCCCTGTGAATGACCTGTGATCTGAACGGCTGCTGGAAGTGCTCCCTACATTACAGATTCCCCTTACTCCATAATCACTAATAATAGACCATATTTTGTTATATTATAATACTTGCAGTCTCTCTTTTAACACAACATAACCTATGCATGTTGTGTTAAAAACGAGAAAGGTAGAAAACGAGACATACTTTATTTAAACCTATAATAATAATAATGATAATAATAATAATAATAATAATAGGCTAATAATAATAATAATAATAATAATAATAATAATAGTGATAGTAGTAGTAGTAGTAATTGTTGTTGTTGTGGTAGCAGTAGTAGTAGTAGTAGTAACAGCAATAATAACGATATATATATATATATATATATATATATATATATATATATATATATATATATATATATATACAGTCTTAATGAGGTCCTACAGTCTTAATGAGGTCATGCGGCCCTAGTAGTAATCCCCTTAGGGAGAGGGGAGACTTGTTCACACCCTTCTGCTGGCTGACCTGGCGCCACTCCTTATCATAAGAGTGAGTCTACTCCCTGATTTGGTATGTCGGGAAGGCAAGAGTATATTATATATTTTCAAATATAAGTAGCCCAGAAAATAGCCCAACTGCGGTAAAAAGAGCCCAAAAAGCGCTAAACCGCGGAAACCATATTTTTCACGCCCAATACCAGGAAAAAGAGCCCAATTGGGCGAGAAAACCACGGACCTGGCAACTCTGCTTTTAGATGCCATGAACTTCAAGGAGCGAGTGGTTAAGGCTGCTTCGGACCTGCGGTCTCTGTGAGTGACACATCACCAGTGAACTGTAGGACACTTTTTCCTTGGGCAATATGCCGGGCAACCCTGCTGGTCTGTTCTTCAGTGGTTAAGTGGGTGGAGCTCCAAGGAGCTAATAATCTAAGCCCTTATGAGAACTGAAAACGCCTTTATTCAGTTTTTCACAAGCACCTCAGAAACCAGCATTTTCCGACACATTCTTTTCGCTCAGGTCTTCTGGAACCTTACAACTACCTCGGGACACAAGCTTCTAAAGCTCCCCTCAGGAATCAATGGCAGAAATAGGGGGCAGTGAGGTGGAGCAAAAGACAGCCATTCATGGGCAGTGATGCAAGCATGTTAGATGAAAACAAGCCGATGAGAGAGTATTGTTTTTTAATAAAATCTCAAACAAAGATTTTATTATTTGCATACAAGTCAGTCATGAGTGAAAACCATTATTAAAACTGTAGCGTAAATTGTTTTAAATTAAGTGAATAGTAACATTTTGCTTGCAATAAGCGTGGAACAGTCAAGCCTTCCAGCAGCATGCGGCATTCTGACAGGGCAGGTAATGGTGTCTGAATGGCCTCCCTGTCTTGGGCCATGACTTCACACACATCATTGTGTTTTGGTATAATGCCATAATGCAGTGTGAAGTCATGACTGATACAACCAATTCACGCTAAAATGCTTAACAGAATGGTTTGTATTTGCACAGGTGATGAAAAAGGACAGGTCTGAAGAAGCAATACACAGGATAGAACATTGCCTTAACATAGCGGAATCTTGAGGAGCGGGGCAACGAACCTGGCTTTTGCCCCTGCGAATGACCTGTTACCTGGACAGCTGCTAGACGTGCTCCCTACACTGTTTTCCCCTGCTCTATAATCGTTAATAATAGAACATATTAAATTATCATACTTGCAGTCTGTCTAGATAGACTAGGATAATAAATAGGTGTACCTAAGAGATGGAACGCACCCAAAGCGCGGAAATAGTGTCATGGGACAAATAGCAAATAGGAAGGAAAAATTAAAATGAAGATAGTATAATTTAAATAGCAATCCGGCAAAATTACTTAAGACTTGTCTAAATGAATGATCTTGAATATATATATATATATATATATATATATATATATATATATATATATATATATATATATATATATATATATATATATATATTTTTTTTTTTTTTTTTTTTTTTTTTTTTTTTTTTTTTTTTTGCGGGGGGGAATGGGTACATAAAACTTTGCATATACTTTTGAAATCAGTAAAAATTTAGAAAAAATGTTCAATGAAATCATAAGCTAGAAGTTGATAAAATTAAATATCTGAAATGAAAACTTTGTTGGGGACGGAGTAATACATGGCCTAGCCGAGAGCAGAGGTATCATTGTTGGTGGGTGCCTGGGAGGGGGTCCCATTGACTACCAAGGATTCCATATAAGAGGATATATGGTCTCAATGAGAGGGCTGGAGGAGTCGAATAATGAGTTTAGATAGCGACAGATGGCGCGCTGGTTGCCAACAGCTGACTGGGGCCTTGGTGGGAGAGGAGCGAGCGTTACCCAGATTCAAAAATAGCTCCCTGTACAAGCAAATGCGGCTGTTATATTTGTGGCGTAAAGAAGAGTACTCTACAGACAGTGAGACTCCATGTATTTCCTACTGACGTCAGAAGGTACGTATGAAAGGCTGGTGACATGTTGACCGAGACAATGATGTCCATATTCAAATACAGTGGAACCTCCTTTTTCGAATTTAATTCCTCCCTGAATGCTGTTCGAAATCCAAAATATTTGAATACAAACTATTTTCCCCATAGGAGTCAATGTAAAATAGATTATTGTATTTGTCGGCGCATTAGACGTACTTTTTTCTTGAAAAAAAATAATAATAATAATTACCGTGTGTCTAATGCGGTTGTATTACAGATGCCTAGGCCTGTAAGCCTATGGCCATAGCTGTGGAGTTAAGGCAGTTGTACACTACGCACAAATATTGTTACTGAAAATTTTCTCTCTCTCTCTCTCTCTCTCTCTCTCTCTCTCTCTCTCTCTCTCTCTCTCTCTCTCTCTCTCTCTCTCTCTCTCTTCCTTCCTTCCTTCCTTCCTTTCCTCTCCTTTCCCTGGCCTCCTCTCCCTTCCTTCCCTGCCCTCTTCTCCCTTCCCTCCTCGCACCATTTCCTGCCCCCCTCTCCATTCTCTCTCTCTCTCTCTCTCTCTCTCTCTCTCTCTCTCTCTCTCTCTCTCTCTCTCTCTCTCTCTCTCTCTCTGACAAATAAGAGATGGGAAGGTGACAGGGAGGGAGGTTTGAGACAAGACGAAAGAGGAAGAGAAAAGGGAAAAGGGTAGGAATGGACATAGCTGGGGAAGGACAGTACATTGGGGAAGGAATTGGGAAGGGTGAAGGAAGAGGATGGGGAGAAAGCAGAAAGAATAAATACAAGCAGCAAGGGTGAGGAGTGAGTGAAGAGTTAGAGGGAAAGGGGAAGTATTGAGAAATACGTATTCTCTTTTCCTGTCCCCCTATTCCTTGTCATTTTTCCTCCATCATCGCATTTTCATTCCTAATCAGTCTCATTCAATTTAGCAATCCAATTTAGCAATCCTCAGGATTGCTCTCTCTCTCTCTCTCTCTCTCTCTCTCTCTCTCTCTCTCTCTCTCTAGCATAGTGGTTAGCGCACTCGGCTCACAACCGAAGGGCCAGGGTGTGTCTCTTTACGCGTGTAGCCCCTGTTCACCTAGCAGTGAGTAGGTACGTGATGTAAGTCGAGTTGTGACCTCGTTGTCCTGTTGACCACTAAAACTGCGCCAAACGCTTCCAAGTCAACCTGACTCCAAAACGGCCAAGCATCATGCCGCTTCATGCTACTAGCACCTGTACTTCCTTAACTGTGGATGGCATATCAAAATGTAGCTCCAAACCTGTCCTCCCTTCTCTGTTGGCTATTCATAACGTTGTTGCTCTCAACAAACTCTCCCTGACCCTCAGCTTCCTTACCATCCACTCCTGCCCTGACAAGTAGTGGGGCAACACATACACGACGGGCATAACCCTCCTTAACTACACTGACAGTTGTTGCAGCAGCTCCCAGCACAGGTGGTTCACCACGTGAGCAAACACCCACTGTGTCTGGCTCCTATGCACCCCTGAGGAAACTCCCACCTCCCCAGCAGAGTAGGAGTCAACCCGCCCTTGGAAGCGACCCCTGACACGCCAGACACAACTTGCTGGTGACCAGACTGAGTACCGGCACCCACATCCTCAACACCAGATGACAACTCCGCCTGAGTGCCACCTCCAAGAGGCTCCGCAGGGTGAGGCAAACCATCAAATATACAACCCAAACTCATCACTCCACCCTCACCCTTGGCAACATTCTCCACAAAGTCGGCTGTTTTCTGCAGTGGCTCTGCAATTTTGCAGTCTGCCTCAGCACACTGACTCAAAGCCGAGTCTGACTCTGACTCATCAAAACTCTTGCCACCAGCGAGGCGTCTGGACACTCCACTGCGGCATCAAGACAAACACTGCGCACCTTTTGTGGTGGCCCTGCCTTACTGCAGTCGATCCCTGGAGTCACAGATCCCACGGGCACCCAACTCCAGGATGTTCGCCTCGCCTTTGGGTGAGTGACACAACAAACAGTCAGCATTTTCAGTAACCTCCACATCCGGGTCGGCGACCGCGGATGGAAGCTGCACCCAGATTCTTCCACCTGCCAGATCATTCCTCACAAGGAAATCAACACCAGACACTGGCAGGTCCTCTACTAGTGCCACCCGCACCTCCGCTGTCACTAGCGGGCATGATAGCGTAATCGCCGTGGCGAAGCTCTCTGTGGGGTCAATTCCCCGGCACCACACAGGCAACTCGTCTCCCAGTCACATTCCTGTCTCTCTGAAAACTGTAACGGGGTACGTAACCCCATAAATCTCAACAGTGCCCTGACAAGAATGGATGGCACCAATCTAATTCAGACCTCACAGGGGACGGTGAGGTAACAACGGATGAGGTGGCGGCCACAACGGCTTTCGGAATGACTGGATACGCTGTAGAGGCTGGCATTTATGCCGTGAGTCTTGGTTGGCGTCGCTCTGGGTCGTAAGAGGCGCTGATTGCCTTGTACAGCATGACTAGTGGGCTCCTTCAACTTATATCGGCATGATGATGATGAAGCTGCCTCGACGGCACTGTACATAAAAGAATTCAACCTCAAGCTCAATGTACAGGCTGAAAATTTACAGGGCTTGTCAAGCATGAGAAGGGACCAAGCACCATCGCCACAGAGGGAGCCTTTCAGCTAACCAGAGCCAACCAGTCAGCGTCTTCTGCCACCACTACACAAGGAGCCCACCAGTCGCACTGTACCAGCCAATGAGCGAGTCACGGCATAAATACCAACCTCCTCAGTGTGTCCAGTCATTCCATAGCTACTGAGGAAGGACTAAGGAACCCGAAATAGCGATATAGCAAGCATGACTAGCTATGGTGAAGTCAACCAAATTTCAAGAGGATAAGACTTGTTAGAAATAAAGAACATATCTTTGAGAAAATATTAAATAGCAATCACATTTAATCAAACATTTGTAAGGGAGAATCTTTTGTCTGTATATACGCTCAATATAGCTATCAATATATCAATCTATCTATCTATCTATCTATCTATCTATCTATCTATCTATATATATATATATATATATATATATATATATATATATATATATATATATATATATATATATATATATATATATATATATATATATATATATATATATATATATATATATATATATATATATATATATATATATATATATAAGTGTGTGTGTGTGTGTGTGTGTGTGTGTGTGTGTGTGTGTGTGTGTGTGTGTGTGTGTGTGTGAGTGTGTGTGTGTGTTAATACCAATACATACTTTTAATTATTAAACACAAGTTACATACTGCCTGAGGTTATGGATGTTCCAGAATCGTAAAATAAGGATCTCATTTCAACATACTGTCTCTCAGTAACAGTAATTGCAGCAAGACCAGAGGATTGCAGTCATACTTAACACAGTCATGTCTGGTACTAGATATTGTCTCATTTCTCATGGCTGCCATTTGTTCAACTACTATTTATTACAGTCACACATATTACTGGCAAATTAGTCATGTTTCATACTGCTTAATGTTATTTACAGTGAAATTGAAGATTTCATTTGTGCTACTAATGTGATAACAATATTACAAATGACACTACCACGAGCCACACACTGAAGGGTTCCTCATCCCAACTTCTTGTCTGGAGTACTTCTTGCTACACGGACATCTTAGTGAAAGTAAGATTCACTGAAGGAGCAGTAATCTTCCTTTTTCATGTCTTTCAGAGTTCACTTCCTATTGATCACTGGTTTCCAACATTTGGTTGGGGATCTGGTATTCTTAAAGGTTATGAGTTGGATAGCTCTCTGCAAGGGGATTTTGACTTTTATCTGATGATTACAAATAACCCTTTTCAACATTCTTTAGAAAATGTTTATTACATCCAGTTATGAATGATTTTCTAAGAATTCTGTGACATTAATAATTATGCACAAACAAGATCTAGTTCCAAGTGTTTATAAAAGAAGTAAATGTATTATCATTTTAATAACTTCATTCCTTAGCTCTCGGTATTGAATCTTTGGAAACTTCCTCACTTTGAGAAAGGGGATACCACATACAGTGCTGAGCAAAGGTGGTACAGTTTGGGAACAACTATCATAGACAGATAGCTATACTGTACTGTATAAATCTCTCTGTAACTTCATCTCAAGTTTCCTTTCTGACCGTTCTATTGCTGCTGTGGTAGACGGTCACTATTCTTCTCCTAAATCTATTAACAGTGGTGTTCCTCAGGGTTCTGTCCTGTCACCAACTCTCTTCTTATTATTCATTAATGATCTTCTAAACCAAACTTCTTGTCCTATCCACTCCTACGCTGATGATACCACCCTGCACTTTTCCACGTCTTTTCATAGACGTCCAACCCTTCAGGAGGTAAACATATCACGCAGGGAAGCCACAGAACGCCTGACTTCTGATCTTTCTAAAATTTCTGATTGGGGCAGAGCAAACTTGGTTTTGTTCAATGCCTCAAAAACTCAATTCCTCCATCTATCAACTCGACACAACCTTCCAGACAACTATCCCCTCTTCTTCAATGACACTCAACTGTCCCCCTCTTCTACGCTGAACATCCTCGGTCTGTCCTTTACTTATAATCTGAACTGGAAACTTCACATCTCATCTCTAGCTAAAACAGCTTCTATGAAGTTAGGTGTTCTGAGACGTCTCCGCCAGTTTTTCTCACCCCCCCAGCTGCTGACTCTGTACAAGGGCCTTATCCGTCCATGTATGGAGTATGCTTCACATGTCTGGGGGGGTTCCACTCATACTGCTCTTCTAGACAGGGTGGAATCAAAAGCTTTTCGTCTCATCAACTCCTCTCCTCTAACTGACTGTCTTCAGCCTCTCTCTCACCGCCGCAATGTTGCATATCTAGCTGTCTTCTACCGCTATTTTCATGCTAACTGCTCTTCTGATCTTGCTAACTGCATGCCTCCCCTCCTTCCGCGGCCTCGCTGCACAAGACTTTCTTCTTTCTCTCACCCCTATTCTGTCCACCTCTCTAACGCAAGAGTTAACCAGTATTCTCAATCATTCATCCCTTTCTCTGGTAAACTCTGGAACTCCCTGCCTGCTTCTGTATTTCCACCTTCCTATGACTTGAATTCCTTCAAGAGGGAGGTTTCAAGACACTTATCCACAAATTTTTTACCACTGCCTTGACCCTTTTACGGGACTGGCATTTCAGTGGGCATTTTTTTTTTTTTTTTATTGATTTTTGTTGCCCTTGACCAGTGTCCTTCTTACATAAAAAATAAATAAATAAATAAATAAATAGGAGGCATTATTTTTTTGGTGATTTTATCAGTATCTTAAAATTGTTGATTATGTACTCTATTTGTTGTGTAATTATAAACATTATTGCGGATGTCATTGCTTGGGGACATTATACTATGAGTGGAATGCTACATTTCTCTATTTTTAGTCTTTTTATCAATTGCTGTATCTCTTTTAAACTCGGTTTCCCCATCTATTTCTTTTCTACTTGCAGTTATCTAAATTCTGATTCACTCATAGGTACTCTCTTAAAGGTCCTATCTTGGTATTTTCTTTTGAGGGCTTAAGAAGTATTTCTTCCTTCTGTTATTTTACTTTTAGTGTTGAAAATACGGTAGTTTGTGTTCTTCCTTACACTTTTCAAAAACTCTTTCCCAAATGTATGATTTCTCTTATTCCCATATATTAATTCCTTCATGATTTATATTCTACTGGATTCCTGTGAAAAATAGTGATATATTACTATAGTTATGTACTGACACTTACTTTAAATACCTAATGGAGGTATGAGATTAAGATAACACCGGGAGTTTTTTTTTTTTTTTTTTTTTTTTTTTTTTGGGGGGGGGACAACTTAAGATGTAAGCTTACACAATGAGTAATGTATGTGCATCTTACAGGATGTTTCACAAATGAACACCAGCTCTGCCAAACTCTAAAGTCCTTCTTTAATTCTGGGACATTAAGTTGTCTCACCCAAACCACACATTAAGCACCAGTTGTTGCTAGCCTAACCATGGCATAAATCCCTGTTATCTGGCCTGGTTTTAGTCACAATTGTCCCAATATGCTTTTCAGCAGCTCTTGTGTGAGGTAGTCAGCTGCTGTCCTTTAAAACACTATCACAGTTAGCCCTTTGCTTAGTTTTTAGGAACAGATGTCAGTACATATATGCAGCATCAATCTAGAAAGCTACTTAGTGTGGTGATTTTGTATCTTTGGATCACTAACGATTGTTTACCTCGGTGCTCTCAAATTTATATGTGATTCTTTTTAACTTTATAGTTATGAAAAACACTACTTTTTAGCCATTGCTATATCAATTTTGCTTAGAAAATTTAGTCTCTATTGTATTTCAAGAAAAGACTGTCCTGAAGGTATGATGAAGTAATGTGTGACCTGTCCTCTGACATGGGAAATCATGTAAAGAACTTGTGCACCCAAGATGTCAGGAATGAATGGCCCTTAGAACAGGTAATGCTCATTAATTGTATAAGTGCTTGCTCTATATAAAGAAATGTATTAACAGTAACACTGCATATGTTGAATGAACCCAATAAGGTGGTGTGTTTATTTTATTTTATTTATTTTTGCTTTTAATTATGCAATGCACTAAAGCTTTCGGGCATGTCCCTTGCTATTTCAGCTTTCCATTACTGTACAGAAAACCTTTTATATGGAAGTGTTATGACAGAGTGTATGTGTGCCATGTTATAATATTATCTTAAGTGTGTGTTTTGTGCTTGATGTGTGGATGTATGGAAGTGATTCTATCTTATTAATAGTATCTCTAAAATATGTAAAGATTTGGAATCTTTTTCTTTTCTTCTTTATTATTATTATTGTGTGTATATATATATATATATATATATATATATATATATATATATATATATATATATATATATATATATATATATATATATATATATATATAATGTCAATAATTTTATTATTATATTATTTTTTATTGTTATTTATGCTATAATTTATCATTTTTGTTATTGTTGTTCTTGTTAATAATAACAATTATTGTTATTATTATTATTATTATTATTATTATTATTATTATTATTATTATTATTATTATTATTATTATTATTATTATTATTATCATCATCATCATCATCATCATCATCATCATTACTGTGACTATTTTTTTTTTTTTAATGCAGCTACTACATACATAGAATATTAATTATCTGACTTTATAATCCATAATAAAGTAAAACAAAACAAAAATATGGTTGTGATATTTACCTTACAATAAAATTCACAATAGAAAAAAAAATGGATTACGGAAAAAAAAACGGGGGGGGGGGAGGTGAAGTATCTAAGATCCCTGAAAACATTTTCCTTGAATGTGCCCATCGCTGACAGGTGGCAGCACCGCCGCTATCCTCCAAACTTTAACCCACACCACTACTTCCTTCATATACGTTCCTTGGTGGCTACTCAGCCTTCACAGAGTAGACATCACATTTTTTTTTTGGGGGGGGGGAGAGGGGACAGCTTCTCTCCAAGAAATCTCTATTTTCTAACCTTCATAAGTTTTCAGAAGGATGGGGATGCCTAGCAAAATCCTTAGAAAGAAGAGGGAACTTTTACAGAATGCAAGAGAAGTGAAGAAACTGAGGAAATACCATAGGACTCAACTTCATCCTCAGTACTGGAAGAAGCCTTGGGCAGTCAATGAGTTCCCTTATAACCTACTAAAAGGAGGAAATTACTGCTTTCGTCACCCACGGACAAAACATCTGACTCAGCTGAACATATAACATTATGGAATGATCTCATGTTAAGGCAGGGACCACCCTGCCACAGTACTATGAAGGTACTTACTCTTGAGCCAGATCAATTTCAGCTTGTTCATGGTATGTATGACTGATATGACACAATGATGGAAAGGTGCCTCAAAAGGTTTATGCAAAATCCAAATGACCAAATACAAGCAACATGTGAAGAGGTATATTGATTAGATATAAAAGTGAACTTACCACCACTGAAAGTGGAGGTGGAAGAACAAGCACAGAGAGGAAAGATTAATTTCAATAAAATATATTTTTATTATCAATTCTTTTAGCAATTTTTCCCGGGTTATGCTGCCTGGCTGAGAAGAGGTCAAACAACTTTAACTCTGTATTACACTGTGAGCAAATGAGGACTGATGGGTCCTCAGGGTTAGAGAATTTAGGGAGGGCATTCACTCAGGATAACAGTTCCCACATGCCAAGACCAAAGTCTTGGCATGTATCAGGGAAATATGGACCTAAAAACTGGAGAAAAAACTGGAGGGGAGGATTTATTGATAATGGTAACAAAATCCTTTGTACTATGACAGGAGTGTCACACCCATACCATGTGTCAAAGAAATGATTTTTGTGGTAAAGTGTGTTGTAGTTAAAATAAGTGATACAAAAAACTGCATTTAGGAGATAAAGCTATGCAGTTGGGGGAAACAGTAACTATTTTTAAATGGCAACAGTATTTATATAAGTTTTATGCATATCAAGTGATTCAGTGGATTGTTATACAGTATAAGGATGAGAATGTGGATGGAGGAGTATGTGGTAGTGAAGTAGTTTATTGGGTGGAAGGGTAGGTAAGGACATACTACTGTCTTCTCATTTTTTCAGACAGCTGTGGTGCTAAAGATAGTCTGTTGTTGCTGGTCATGTGGTTATTGTACCCTCATAAAGGTAAGGTTATACATAATTGCACTATAAAGGCTGTAGTATAAACAGTGTGAATAGGGTCCATGGTGTGTTTGAGGGTTCAATTTACAGAGGTGCAGCTAGTGGCTGAATGTTGTAGCTGGAGAAAGAGACGGCAAGGGTAGAGCTGTGTCCATGGGTCTGTTCTCAACCCTGTTACGCAGTTTCTAATAAAAAATCTGAGATAATCTTGAAAATATAGGAATATTGAAACAGCATAAATCCCTGGTGTTGAACAGCTATACCAAGGATTGTGCTTGCATGCGAATGGTGAAAAGTATTTGACACCCCTATACTGACAACAAGAGCACTCTTCTATAAACACCAGGTAAGACATACAGTACAAACTTTAGAATTTCCCTATCAGAAAAAAAGATGCTCCAACAATCATGTCAAAAGTGAATATCATGGGGACACAACTTTCTTAACAGCCCCCTAGACAAGACTATCCTATTCAGGCAGCTCTATGTATTTTCCACAACTAGACTTACCATAAATAAAACTAAGCCACACTTACTTTGGTTCATCCATAGAACAAAAAAAAAAAAAATTAATTAATTAATTAATTAATTAAATTTAAAAAATAGAAAAATAAATAAATAAATAAAAAATAAATAAATAAAATAATAATAATAATAATAATAATAATAATAATAATAATAATAATAATAAAATAAATAAATAAGAATAAATAAATAAAATAATGATAATAACAATAAATAAATAAATAAACAAATAAATGCCTATATTAAAAATTTCAACATCTAGAAATACTGCAAAGAGATTGTTTTTGTCATAAGTGCAATTTAGAGTAACTCTTAAGTTGTATAGAAAAACAAAGATTATATTTTTTCCTCAAAATTCTGGAACTGTTTTCATTGATAAATTGCAGTACCAAGACCTATTTGGTGGTTTGGTGTGCTAGGGAAAGGATCTTTCATATCTGTATTTGGCATTAAAACTTCAAAAGTTTTGGTTTATGGACATATTACATTATTATCAGGCATGAAATAAACATTACATCATATTTAAACTTGCTGCTTCTAGACAAATATAAGATAGAAAATGGAAACCAAACAACAATACTCCAGAATTTTGTGATGCTCATTATATAAGGAATTTTACTTCATTTTCTATAAAGCATGTACAGTGGTACCTCGTGGTACGAACTCAATTGGTTCTTTTGGGCTGTTTGAATTGGGAATGTTCAAACTGGGAAGCAATTTATCCCATTCAAATCAACGTACAAAGAATTAATCCATTCCAGGTCCAAAAATTCCTCTATTTTTTTTTATTTTCATGGGTTTATGTTGTGAACTAAACATAGAATTTAATTAAAATAACCAAAATTATAGAAAAAATACAGTAAAAGTAAACAAATTACTGTATATTTTGGCATATAACACAGCACTTGAATGATCTTAAAAAAAATTGGTTGTCATATACGTCAGATACAAAAACCTTAGATTTTTACTCAAAATACCTTTGTAAATAAATACCAACCTCAAAATAATGAGCCATCAAAAATTCCTGGCATCTCCAGTCTTGAAAACAGTTGTAGTGTACACAATTTTTTTTTTGCACTAAAATCCCCTCTCTCTCTCTCTCTCTCTCTCTCTCTCTCTCTCTCTCTCTCTCTCTCTCTCTCTCTCTCTCTCTCTCTCTCTCTCTCTCTCTCCCACGTCTACCACCCATTCCCTGCCTTTCTCCCCTCTCTCTCTCTCTCTCTCTCTCTCTCTCTCTCTCTCTCTCTCTCTCTCTCTCTCTCTCTCTCTCTCTCTCTCTCTCTGAAAGTATGAAAAATACTGAGAACTGCTACATAGAATGAGACTGATAGAGAATGAAAGTGGAATTATACGAGTGAGAAAGGATGAAGTAAAAAATTACAAAGAATGAATAAGGGGGAGAGAGAGTGAAGCACTACTCCCTTGTCCCTTCTCTCTGACAGATAAGGGGGATGGAAGCTGACAGAGAGGGCAGTTTGAGACCAGATGAAAGAAGAAGGATGAGGAAAGAAACAATGGGAGGAAGCATTTGACAAGGTACCCCATCAGAGGCTCCTGAGAAAGGTTAGGGCACACAGGATAGATGGGAAGGTGTTAGGCTGGATAAGGTCATGGTTAAAGCGACAGGCAACAGAGAGTTGTAATGTAATTGTCATGTAATTAATGGGGTGACACAGGGATCAGTATTAGGGTCACTGTTGTTTTTAATATATATCAATGACTTGGATAGTGGAATTAGTAATGATGTTAGTAAATTTGTGGAAGACACAAAGATAGGCAGATTAATTAGGTCAGAATCAGGAGCCATCGCCTTGCAGGCAGATTTAGATAGGATGAACTAATGGACAGACAGATGGCCAATACAGTTTAATATCAACAAATGCAAAGTACTTAGCATAGGTAGAGGAAACCCACACAATAGATACACAATAAACAACGAAACTGGTAGGTTAAGGATATGAAAAAAATTTAGGAGTTATAGTTAGCTCTGAACTTCATCTAGGAAAGTAATGCATAGAGGCCAGAAACAGGGCAAATAGGGTATTAGGATTAATTTTTAGGAGTGTTAAAAGTAGAAGGCCCAAAGTAATACTAAAGTTATATTTGGCACTGGTCAGACCTCATCTAGACTACGCTGTGCAGTTCTGGTCCCCACATTACAGGAAGGATATAGGTCTATTAGAATCAGTACAAAGGAGAATGACTAAAAGGATACAGGGGATGAGAACTATTCGTTACAAGGCAAGATTGAAACTGTTAAATTTACATTCTTTAGAGAGACATAAGTTAAGAGGTGACCTGATAGAAGTCTTTTAAGTGGTATAAGGGTTATAACAAGGAGGACGTAAGCAAAATTCTTAGGATCAGCAACCAGGACAGAACAAGAAATAATGGGTTCAAGCTTGAAAAATTTAGGTCTAAAAAAGAGATAGGAAGAAATTAGTACTCAAATAGAGTGGTAGATGAATGGAATAGACTCAGTAATCAAGTTGTTAGTGCTAAGACATTAGGGAGCTTTAAGAGAAGATCAGACAGATTTATGGATGGGGATGATAGGTGGAAATAGGTAGGTATATTTCATACAGGGACTGTCACATGTAAGACTAGTGGCTTCTTGCAGCTTCCCTTATTTCTCATGTTCTTATGTTCTTAAGAAACATATGAGGAAGGAGAGTATATGGGGCAAGGAAGTGGAAGAAAGAGAGAGATATGTAAGCAGAGAGGGTGGGTAGGACAGATAAAGGGAAGAAGGAAATGGGGAGGGATAGGGGAAAAGGGCAGGGAAGGGAGAGGAAGAGAGGGAATGGGGAGGAGGGAAAGTAATGGGGGAGGAAGAACACAAGAGGAACTATAGTGGAACCAGACCAACTTGGTACTTTGGGTGTTGGCTGTACCTCTTTGCACTGTTGCCACCTCAACTCTGGAGTGACCTGACCAGACAATGGCCAATAAGGCGTAGCCTGGGGTATTCATGTGTCAAGGACACTGGGGCGGCAGCGCTGCACGGCCTATATGCAATGCCAAGTATACTGGGAAGACATGCAGCATAATTGTTCCATCATCAAATTAAAAGCCATAAAAAGAAACAAAAAATGCAGTCATATATAACAACTTTTAATTTTGGAAGAATGAAAGCAAAGTATAACAGTATGAGCAAAAGAAAGGTGTTCATATGCCATTCAACTGTGAATGTGACACCAGCATGAGACAGGAACAGGTAACACCCCGAGTACCAAGTTAGTCTGGTCCCACTTTAGTGACTGAGTGGCATTGCTTGAATGGGAGTTTGTATGTTCAAATTGGAGGACCATGTTTGAAAAATTTAATCGCCAACCGTGTTCAAATTGGGATTGTTCAAACTGAAGGATGTTCAAATCAGGAGGTATGACTGTATTTGTATCAGAGCAAATTTTTTGAACAAGCTAAAGAAGCTGTGATATAATCATGCAGTACTATTCAACTTTGAGCAAAACTCCATAAATTGTGAAAAAAATTAATTAATTAAGAGGAACTAAACTTTTTAAGAATGAATAATCATATACTTTTTATGGATATAAAAAATGTAGATTCCTAAAGCAAAGCTACAATATAACTATGTATTACAAAATTACAGAAAATAATATGGCAGCTTTTGTTCACTGATTTGAGAACTTACATCTAATGCTTAGAAATAATCTGAGATTTTAAAAGGAATGAGAAAATCCTCTACTTAAAAGAACACACATTCTGTCTTCATCCATACATAAAATTTTATCTATGATTTTTATATAAACACTTTGTTGTGTAGGGTCACAAAACTTTGTTGGCTCACTTTGTTCAAGTTTTGTTCAACAAAATATAACTTCTGTTCAACTTAAAGTCCTTTGGTAGAATGATAGCTGCCTTATGGGTCTAGTACTGACTGTAACATTTCTGTATGATAAAACCAATTAAATAGTCACAAAGATTATTGATAGATGACAGTCTTACTTCTAACTTTTTTTTACTCCAAGTACAGGCCAAACATATCCTTATCATATTTATTGTATGAAAATGCTATTATGTACCACTTGTCTCCATATTTGTGATTTCATGGTAAAAATTTCTACAGCATATAATGTATTTCACATGTTCTTCAGCAATTCATACACTGGTAGATTTTTCACTTCATTAGTGAAGTTAGACATTATATTCAGTATGAATTATACATTATTTGGATGAACACATGAATATAATAAATGTATGGAATGTCACTAATTTTGGTTGAAAAATTATTTCAGAACAACAAAATATAACAGCCTTGTACATACAACTCCTGGTATGTGAGCCACATGTGACCCTATAAGTCATTTAGTGCTCCAAGTGTTTGGTGTTCTTCATACACTTGTCACTGTATTAGAAAACATGGGAAAATATATTAAAATTGAGCATGAATAATATCCTGGAACCTATTTAAGTCTGCTTAAGTAAAATAAAACTGTCATAGAACTGACTGATCCTGAGTGGAGGTAACAGCTTTATATATGTACATTATTCAATATTTGAACATTTTGAATAGAAACCTTTCAGATATATTTAGTTCATATGTGTAATTACAATTTCTTATAAATAAAATGTTTTTATGCTTGTGATAAATATTGTCTGTGGAAATCAGGAACCCTAATATAGGTAATTACATTTTTAACACTGGCCGAATATGAAATTGAGAACAGGCAATTTCTGAAGTATGATGAGAAACTGGTAGACTTATAGAAGGATTTTCACCACATTTCAAGTTATTAGACACCAATCATAGTCAAATAAGTAATTTGCTAAGTAATCTAAGATGTGGAAACTATTCTTAAAATTCTTGAAATGGAAATTACTGACGTTCAGTGATGTGATGAATTTAAACAGAAGTACAAAGATAACTTTACATATGAATTATACAATAAATATGCATTAAACAAAGAATATAACAAATCAATAATTTAAAGCAACTGTTAGAAGTGTCTGGAAGCACTTTTGTATGTGGACAGCTGTTTTCACCAATATATGGTTAGTTTTTCTTCTTACTACAGAGCAGTTTTCTGATTTCAACATGATCCATTCAAGCATACATAGAGAAACTCATCCACCAAGTACAGTTAACCACTTCGATAACTTACTCTTTAGTCAGTATGAACATGAAAAGTACCAACAGAACGTTATGATTAAAACCTAACATCTGAAGTTGCTTCATTTCTAGCTTCAATATGTGTCCCTCTAAACCTTCTAAGTCTGCCTATGTTGCTTCCTGCTTAAAAAGGTTGGAGGGCAGTGAAGTGGAATGAAATGGAGAATTCCAAATGTCAATGGGTCTGGTTGATAAATGACTATTAATTATGATGTAAAATGTAATGGGGAATTCAAACTTGAAAATAAATAAAAAGCTTTAAGCATTTAAAAAAAAAATTATACAACATAATCTACTAATTCTTCCTTCAGTAAAATATTATCACAGCTCTTAAAGATCAGAAAAAAAAAAAAGCAAAATATAAGAAAATACATGAGCTGATCAGGCAAGAGGAAATTCAGATATTAACAAAAAGTAATAAAAAGAAAAATAATGGAATAAAGCTTGTATAAAAATATCAAGCACTTAATCTGAAATGTAATGTGTATGTAATACCACATTGAATAATACAATATATAATTTTCCATTAATTTATGTGACAGCAAAAATAATTAAGCTTAACTATGCATTTATACATGCTTTTATAGTAACAGCCTCTGCATCACATAGGTTGGGATCAGCACACACAATTATTCATAGCATTGCTGTACAATAATACCTAAGCTGTATGCTATAAGAATTATTTATACATACATGTTACTGTTTATTGTTTGACACATTTCTATTTTCAAAGTGAATGAGATGAACAATGATATGTACCTTAATATCTCTGGAAAGAAGAAAAAAAAAATACTACAAAAATGTCCCCTTGAGTAATAATCATAATAATTTCATGTGCCTTAATTGCAATAAATCATAGGCAAAGGGTGCACTTATCTAGTGATTTAATAGTAATGATTATGATGATAATACTAAATGTATGGTCTTTAGAGAGCTAAAATACTGAGGACATGAAAATACAGTTAAAGATTTTTTTTCATAATTGACCTTTCATACAAGGGCTGCCTTTATTTTACATAAAGTGCGGCTGCATGAACATCACAGAAGTGGTGGATCTCCACTATGGTGAGATGAGGCACAGCTACTCATACTCAGGTCTTCCACACTATCAAATCCTGAAAAGTAAATATTGTCTAATGTTAAACCATCATATGACAGAACAATATGTAAATTCCATGGAGTAGGAAGAATCATCTTTAGTGAGGTGCACCAACCTGAGCATATTACTTTGCCTGTCTACTAATTCTATAACCATGGTTCTCTCTAAACATTCTTCCATACAGGAACATTTTACTTGCTCACCAACTTTTGTCAGTAATGAGTGGATCGGATTTCTGGGAATCATTCCAAAGTTGGTATTCATGGATTGTGCATGTAGCATTAATCAGATCATTCAGCATCCCAAAACAATCCCTTGCTCAGCTAGAACAATGATAACTTGTGATTCAGCAAGGATAGTTACCAGAGATCCCCAGTTACATAATTACTTCTCTGCTTGTACCTATGTTTCTGCAAACCTTACGCACAACAGGGAAAAAAAGGAATCTGAAGACCCAAACTTTGTCCTTTGTCTAAACTTTCTCTTTTCCTTGGTTCAGTAATGGCATTCACAATTATGGCATGGAATACTACTTCACTAGTCTAGAAGACTCGGACCCTAACTATACTGGTGTGTGTGTAGGACACCCGACTCCTTAGTCCTAATTATGTTTCTGACTTTTTAAAATCATGAAAGGACATCAATATTAAGATTGTAATGAACAAGCTCTTTTGGTCATCAAAAACAGTAATCAATACTCTCTCCTTGGTTCACACACCTTTAAACCACATAGGAAGTCTAAAAGTGATGAGTGCTCATACAACCTTAATTGCAAACTGGTTACAGAACTAACTTAAGACTGTTTCACATTTTTGTGATACTATGCAAGCCACACTATGCAGCAGACATACACAGGCAATGCTTAGTTGGTGTTCGCAATGAAAGCTATGTCTGTTAACAATTTTCAAACTAAGAGCCATTTTTATGTTCAGTCTCTTGGTTACAATAATATGAGATGGTTTTCTGTTGTTAAGGGCCCTAATGTGGATGAGGGAGAGGAGGAACTACTAATATTGACTTTAGCTATGAACAAGAAGAAAAAAGAAGTGGGGTACGTGAAGTAAGTATGAAAAGGCCATAGTTTGGTGAAAATCACATCATTCAAGAGCTGCAAATGGATGAACAAAAATTTTCATTTACAGAACAAGACATCAAGAAGCAGGATATCCCCTATATGTAGGTGTAGCACAGGTGGCTGGACACAAGTCCCAGAGTGACCACTGTGCATGTGTGAGTGTGCCAGGTGATTGGAGAAGCTATGTGAGCCATATCACAAGCATTGCTCACATACCTTTGCTGGCTGTATGAACAGCCACATGCAAAATAATGTAAGTAATTGAAAGCCATGTATGTGGCTTAGCATAACTGGCACAGTGTGCTTGCATAGCATCACAACCAGTGTGAAACTGCCTTTATTATGACTTCAGCCCAGAGGCTTCACAAGATGAATTAAGAACATAGTTATTCTCAGCTTGCAGATTTAGCTTTCATTATGAGAATCAACCATATTTGAAAGGAATGCTGGAATAATACTTTGCACTTTGAAACACAGTCAAGCCCAGATGATCACTCACACCCTATTATATGTTGGTCATCCTTCATTGTTCCATTAGTACAGTGGGATCCAAAGTCCAAAAATGTGACAGAGAATTAAGTTTAAGACTCCTTTGCCTTAGCTTTCATTCTTAAGTCTTCGTTCATACTATAGAGCTCCCCCAGTGTTTGATATGAGCTAGGGGGATGCGACATTAAAAGGTCCAAAACAAGATGGTCCATGAGTTGCCTATCCTCCAAATCTGGAAAAATAACTAATCTTTATAATCATTCCAGCACTAGAGATGTTATCAACAGGAATATCTTGGGATACAGAATATCTACAGAAACATGCCAATCTCCAAGGCACCTGACTTTTTATGGGATGGTCTTGGCCGTCAATCTTGGTTCCTATCTATCTATCTGTCTATCTATCTATCTATCTATCTATCTATCTATCTATCTATATATATATATATATATATATATATATATATATATATATATATATATATATATATATATATATATATATATATATATATATATATACACACACACACACAGACCAATCCTAAGTTGATCTGGTCATGAGTCAACCTATGATGTAATTATCTTAGGTATATATATATATATATATATATATATATATATATATATATATATATATATATATATATATATATATATATATATATATATATATATATACACACAGACCAATCCTAAGTTGATCTGGTCATAAGTCGACCTATGATGCAATTATCTTAGGTATATTATACAGTTTAATGATATTATAATTATTTTTATGTCATACTTTATGAATATTTTCTTTTCTCATTATTGTTATAACCATTGTGTCACCACTGTCTTAGTTATCATCTTTCAACACATTCTACACATTTTTTTTTTATTATTATATTTGTCAAGTTTGAAACATTGTTATTATGTTCATCAGGTTTATCTAGCATAGTATAATTGGTTTAATATTTACATAACATACAAAAATACAGGTGGAAAAAAATAGCAAACATTTTAGTTTTTTCATAAACTTTGTGGACTTTGAATTGTTAGTTTCTTCTTAGAGGTGATATTGTAGAAAAATTTCCAAAGTGAAACACAAACACAACAGGAAGTGTGTTGTGTTGGGAGCTTTGTGCAGGCATGGGAATGATGTGAGTGTCCCCAGCTCTTAGTCTCACAGCCTCCTGGCAGTGCCATGAGCCGGCACGAAACTGTCATATAGAAGTGATCATACGTGTGGTCAGTTATAAGTTGCATAGGTTGTAAGTCAACAACTACCTATATATATATATATATATATATATATATATATATATATATATATATATATATATATATATATATATATATATATATATATATAATTTTACTTGGGTCATTACATCTGCAACTATCAACTACATGATGTTTGCCCCTTTTGTTGTTTTGTGAATCTGTATCACATAATTCCACATCATGTGAAACAATACATCTGCTCTATCCTGATTCTTGATTTCAAGATGGATAATTCATTGTATCTGTGAGGCAGTACATCCACACTGTTAATTACTTCATAAATTAATTAAAGAATGTTTGTTGTGTGAAAAGAAATGGATGGTAAATGTAATGAAAGCATGTAAAATCAAGTTGATGACAAGAAAGGATACCTAATTGAAATGTGGAATCGTTGAAGGGACTGAGCAGTGTCTTGAAGTAATCTGGTCACATGGAAAATATTATCAAAAGTGAGATGAATAAGAAGGAATATCTCAAAGATAATTATAAACTGATGATCTGACACACACTTTTTTTGCCCACAGTCACAGATCTTGATGCATTTTTTTCTTTGTCTATAATTTTCAAGACCTTTTGCAGTACTTCTATAGCATATATTTTTTTGATGTCCAAGGCCAGTGCTTCACAGGCACACAAAGTCTGACAAAATAATTGTCTCAAACATTATAATTTTTGCCAGTACAGGCAGATCCTTCTCCTTTTAAGAATTTCTCAGAGCTCTAACTTTTGGTGTTTCACCTACCTATGCATTACTCCTACCACCATTCAGAATAATATCATCATATCCTATTCCTCCATCTCATCACTCTGTTTTTTTTTGTCATATTCACCTTTAGCTTCCTTCAGTCAAACATCCCAAGTTTTGTATCTATATTGCCTACATTATCCCTTTTATCTGCAGAAAAAGCTGTGTTGAATAATTGCTTATCTTATGTCAATAATAAATAACATCTCTCTAGTGAAATGAAAGTTTATAATTTACAGATTTTCTATATTAGCTACAAACAATATACTGATAATATATATATATATATATATATATATATATATATATATATATATATATATATATATATATATATATATATATATATATATATATATATATATATATATATATATATTTTTTTTTTTTTTTTTTTTTTTTTTTTTTCCCATTAAGTTACAAACAGTAAACTGACCAACAATACATCCCCTTCTGACAAGTTGTTTTGTGAATGATACATACCACAACACCCACCATGTAATTATTTACTGTGTTACAGTTTATACTGCTTCTAAAACATTAATTTTTCTGATGTAAAAATTGGTAATTTTCTTAAAATTCTGCTATCTCACAAACTTCACTATCCTCAGTAGCGAACTAACATTGCACTTCAATCAAAATCCTTATCTTTAGCACTTGTAAGAAACTGATTCTGTATGTTCTGGTATCTTAAAAATAAATAAAGATACTAAGTCAATTTGTAAAAAGTTTCAAAGCAAGATAGAAATACTACAGCCAATTAAGAGGAACAAGCATCATCAAAGTCTCTGTGTTTTTATGAGGCAAAAATTATTAGATTAAAGTTGGTGACTGAATATAGCATAAACTATCTCTCTTTTTATGACATATTGTTTTATTTTCTATATTGCAAATATTAGCATTCAACATAATACATTCATCAAAGTGCTTGTCTTTTTTTTTTTTTTATGAACACCTGTGTCATTAAATTATGATGTAAGACTTTCTACAAATAATTTGACAACCATGATGCTAGATCTGCTTTAGGTATTGTAATTGTACTATACATACAGCTATATGGTAATAAAATCTAATGTAAACTTTACTAAAAATTTCAATAACAGACAGTCCCACCTACCTTAAAAGGTAACAGTGACAACATTTTCTCATCCATATTTGAAAATATGTTTATTTAATGAACACCTAAAAAATTAAATGTCACAAAACTTTGAGAAGAGCATGCTGTTTAACTGAAGTAGGAATAATGTTTCAAACAATGACAATATGGAAATGGATAGCAAAAGAGTATTCTGAATTGCAAATATGATGAACCAATACATGTATATTTTTTTTAGTAGATATCTTATGATGGTAAACAGACCAACATTTGTAAAGCCAACTTTGTTCATATAATTGTGCTAATAAACTGACCAACATTAACAAAGCCCTAGTATTTATTACTCAACTTCATCCCCTAGTACAAACTCATAATCTGTTATGTTAATATATTCTTTGAATATAAATTAATGCTGTATAAAAATGATACTTTCTTAATATAACCTTCCCTTTTCTGCACATGCAGTGGTATAACAGTAGTAGCAAGAATAAAGGATCAACTCATACTCTGATCTCTGACAAAGTGATACACATTCGTGCCAGATGGTGTAACATGTAAAGTAAATTAATGTCTTATTTCTAGATTCTGCTTGAAGTTTGATAAAACCTGATACATGCATTTTTTTTTTTTTTTTAGTTCAACATATGAAAAATAGTTTTGTGTGTGTGTGTGTGTGTGTGTGTGTGTGTGTGTGTGTGTGTGTGTGTGTGTGTGTGTGTGTGTAAATTTTACTAATTCACTACCACAAACAGCAGTAAGCCTTAGCCAAGAATTTAACTATTAATCCCTAATCCTCCATACTACTAGGAATGATAGCTGTTACTTCATGTCTTGCTAATTCATGCACTTCCCTTAAAGTAAATTTACTTTTATTTCACATGAATGTATAATTTTTAATCTTGTTACTTAATATATTGATTTGAAAATATTTCTATTATTTATAACACATTGCATATTTGCACACTATTATAAGTCATTAAGACATGATATTGAAAAAAAATCACGCACACACACACACACACACACACATATATATATATATATATATATATATATATATATATATATATATATATATATATATATATATATATATATATATATATATATGTGTGTGTGTGTGTGTGTGTGTAAATACACAAACACACAAATATGTATTGAATGTTATCGTTTTTTCTTTTTCTTCTTCTTGTTCTTGGAGGATGAATTTGCTCTAGGATTGGGACTGGCAGCCACATCACTTTCACTTGTGCATGTCCTTCTGTCCTCTGTGCTTGACTCAGCACGGTCATCTCCACTGGTTTCCCCACGATCATCAGTGCTGGTCTCTTCATTTCCTGATGAGCGGTTGCCTGATACAGTAATGGTGGCAGACACCACAAGGCGACGTCTGAGTCTAACTTCTTCCTCCTCATCAGAAGTTTCATCTTTAAAAGGGAACATTTCTGAAGTCCGGGCTGAGCGTGATCTAGAACGTGTGCGTATCTGAGTTCTATTTTGAGTGGGAGTGTTATCATCTGATGAATAGGCTTCTTCTAAGGCTCGAGCCAAATCATTTTCATCATGTAAGGATTTGAGCATGACCTCCTCTGATTGCTTGGTAGGCACTTCTCTGTCATCATCTTCTCCATGCAATTCAAAGTCTTCCAGGGTCTGCACAACTGACTCCTGAGCCTCTTGAAAATCTTCCACTTGTGGCTCTACATACTCTTTCAATAAATTTTCCGGTTTCTGTGTGCCACTGGATGGTTCATGGTACTCTTGAGCTGAATGAAAATAATCTGCATCAATATCCAAAGGAGCATCTGTAACACAGGTGTTTTTCTTGTTTTCTGATTTATCTTCTTGCACTACAAGTTCCTTTTTATCATCATCCATTTTTGGAATTTCTTGAACAGAACTTTTCATAACTTGATCTGAGTTACATTCTTCCTGAGATAAAATTTTACTCCTCTTCTTTTTCTTCTTCTTTTGATCTTTCCTTTCTGTTGCCAACCAAAGATCATCTTCTGAAGCAGTTGTTGAAGGTGATCCTTTCACGCCTCTTCTACAAGACACTTCATTAATATCCTTCACTGAAACTGATGACTTATCAAGGGGTGGATAGGACTGTTCCTGGGATAAGCTCTGAGATATATCAGGCAAAGTGTTTTCTGCAGTGTATCTTCTCCAAGCATATGATGGTTTGTTTCCTTCAGTTATACAATGATCTGCTTCCTCTTTATATTCATGTTCCTTCTCTGATATAAAGGAGGTTTCCTGTGTAATGTAAGGTGCAGGTCTTGGAGACTGCTCATGGGGATCTCTAGATGACAGAGACATAACATCACAACTTGGACTTGCAAACTCTTTTCTAAATTGATTACTGGCATCATTTGGCACTCTTGGTCTTTCCTGTGATAAGGGTACTTCCTTTTCATATGATGATATCATCTGCTTAGGATTACTGCTAATTGAGTAATTTCTAGAACATGAAATGTATGTCTCTCCAGGTGATTCTCTACTACTGTAACTTCTAGCAGGCAATGGTGCTGGTACATCAATCTCAACAAAGCTAGAATTGTACTTGCTGTATTTCATTTCGGGCTGCTCAATAGGAACCCAGACAGTATCTGGTGGTTCTGTTGCTCTCATACAAGAGCCAAGAGTTGTGGACAATTCTTCAGCAGAAGAAGTAAGAGCTCTAGTATCCTCCAGACTTGGACTTCTCTGTATATGAGGAGAGGCTCTGGCTGAACTAGAGGGTGTGACAGGCACCTGATAAAGGCGAGATGTAACAGCCTGAATCTCTTCCCCAACATGTGAGGCAGGACGGGATGAGGCTGTTGAGGAGGCAGATCGCCCTGGAGAGGGCCCTGGGGGATCACAGCTGATGTCCATCACATCAGTCATATCCAAGGTAGACTCATGGCTGGCTGCTTCATGCGAGGCCATGGCAGCTCCACCTGCGGGCAAAACAAGACCGCTCACCACCATTCTTTGTGCCTTCAAAGACTTAGATCTAGATGCCTTCATGAGTCTTATGAGTCAGCTAATGGAAGCTTAAGGCTACTGGCTCCTCATCGTGTTCCTTAGTGTTAGTACTTTCCAAAACTTTGGTTTAAAATATTTTTTTGCAATTATTTACACATTCTTCTTAGCCCTTGAAGTGAACATAATTCCTTTTATTTTAAAAATGGTCATATTGTACAACTTTCCAACTTATTTCACAATTTAGTACATACCAATATGCATCCAAATTATGTATTCCACTATCAAGTTGTATGAAAAATTCAAACAGTACTTTACAATATGTCTCTATTTTTACATCATCTATTATACTTATAACTTAATCATAATTGTAAAGAATAAGAACTGATTTACCTTAAACTGAAAATGCATATCATACAACAATTGATTAACAATGGGACACTACCACAGCAAAAGGATTATTTAAGTTTCTGGACAACTGGGTAACAGTAAGAAAATGGACAAAATTGCCAAATGTTTTAAAATGGTCAGCATCTTGGCCAGCATCATCACTGTGTTCCTGCTACTACTTTGTGGTTCCCACTGCCTGTCAGATTTATTTCCATAGAAGCATTTAGCAGTAACTATAGTCTTTAACTCCTTTCTATAACTTGTACATTGCAGATAACACTAAATATGTTGCTTGTGAGGAAAGCAGATGTCATTGGAAGGGTGAAATACAAACATGTGCAAATTATAACAAAAATAAAACTGTTAAGAGAATTTAACAGAATTATGGTGTTTCAGTAATGCAGCTGTGTGATACCTATGGTGTTAGTTCAATAATCTGTTATACTTTTTTTTTTTAAGGGTCACTGGCCAAGGGCAACAAAAATTTTCTTTAAAAAAGACCCAGTCAAATACCAGCTCTTTAAAAGAGATATAAGATAGAATGATCAAGTAACAGAGGATAAGTGTCTTGAAACCTCCCTCTCAAAATAGTCCAAGTCATAGGAGGAGGAAATACAGATGCAGGAAATGAGTTACAGAGTTTACCAGAGAAAGGGATGAATGACTGAAAATACTGGTTAACTCTTGCAGGTGGACAGAATAGGGGTGAGAGAGGGAAGAATGCCTGTGCAGCAAGGCCACGGGAAGATGATCAGAAGCGTAGTTAGTGTGAAAATAGTGGTAGAAGATAGCAAGAGATGCATCACTGCAGCAATGACAGAAGTTGAAGACAGTCAGTTAGAGGAGAGGAGTTGATAAGATGAAAAGATTTTGATTCCACCCTGTCTAAAAGAGTGGTATAAATGGAATCCCTTCATATATGTGAAGTGTAATTTACTGAGTTCGTAGCTGTGTGGGTGAGAAAAACTGGTGGAGATAACTAACACCTAACTTCATTGAAGCTGTTTTTAGCTTGAGATGAAATATGAAGTCTCCAGTTTAGATTATACTTGTAAGTAAAGGACAGACCAAGGATGTTCAGTGTAGAAGAGGGGGACAGTTAAGTGTCAATGAAGAAGAGGGGATAGTTATCTGAAAGTTTGTGTTGAGTTGATAGATGGATGATGCTGGTGAATCACTTTAAGAGAAATACGAGATGGTATCAAAAGTTGAGACTAGGCATATAAATAAATTAATTAATCAATATATATATATATATATATATATATATATATATATATATATATATATATATATATATATATATATATATATATATATATATATATATATATATATATACACACACACACACACACACACAATGGAACCTTGGTTTTCGAACTTAATTTGTTCCTGAATGTCTTTCAAAATCTGAAATGTTCAAAAACCAAAATTATTTTCCCCATAGGAATCAATGTAAAATAGATTAATCCGTTCTCAGACATCCATACACCATTTCTTAGTGGGTAATGGCCGCTCCACAACAACTCCAGATTGGAAATTTTTTTTTTATCCAGAAAGGATGTACTGAATGAACTTAATGACACAGAATTCATCAAAAGATATTGTTTAGAAGATGCAGGCATTCTCTTTGTCACTGATAATGTGTGGGAAGCCTTACAGAGTGACACAGAGAGGAGCAACCCACTCACTGCCAAGATTAAGGTGATCATAACACTTAGACATCTTGCTGCTGGGAAAAGCTACTTGGAAAATGCAGTTGTGCAGTAATGATGGAGGAAGTCAGGATTACTCCTGAGCGCCAAATCTTGTTTGTTTACCTCGAGGTTCTTCAACTTCTTCAATGGGATCACATTTAACTTATTTCAAAGATTGATTTACTATCTTATCCTCTGTCTCTCCTCCAAATATATAAAAATGAAGGAAACATTTATAGAAATTATAAATTACAGTAAAATCCCTCTTATCCGGCATCAACGGGACCGCCGACATGCCGGATACTTGAATATTGCAGGATACTTGAATAAAAGTGAAATTATGTTCACAATCACCACCCTACACTCACACATCTTACCATAACAAAGATCAGCTGATCCTAATCAGCAGCTGATCTGATCAGCTGCTTAAGTGTAAGCACAACACGTTTCCTCTTTTCTACAACTTTAGGCATGATGAAGGCGTCAGGCGATAAACAGTGCACACGTGGGACTGAGTCACTGAGTAAACACAGTGCAGTGGGCTGCGGGTGGCACGAAGCAGTGTGCTCTGATGGCGAGGGGACAAAGTATGCCTCGCATGGGAATTTTAATCGATTTTATGAGTACACATTGATTTTTTATTGATTTTAAGGCTCGGGGAAAAATGTGCCAGATACTTGAAGCTGCCAGATACTCAAATGCCAGATGAGAGGGATTTTACTGTAGTAATAAATGGCAGCTTCTGCTACGTCTTATAGCATTTGAAATCAAGTAACTTTGTTTGAAAACTGAATTATGGTACAGCAACCGAAAAAATTGAGTTAAAATTTTTATTTGAAAACTGAGTTGTTTGGAAAGAGTGATGTTTGGTAACTGAGATTCCACTGTGTATATATATATATATATATATATATATATATATATATATATATATATATATATATATATATATATATATATATATATATATATATATATAAAATTATATGAGTATATATGTATATATATATATATATATATATATATATATATATATATATATATATATATATATATATATATATATATATAGACAGATAGATAGATAGATATATTCATATATACATACACACACAGTCGAACATCAGTTACCGAATGCCTCCCTTTTGAACAAAATTTAGTTCTAGATCTAAGTTACCTGATATCAAATATTAAGACAGTAAAAGCTGCTGTTTATTACTAATTTATAGTTTCTACATCTACTTCATTTTTATATATTTGAAGGAGACATAGAATGTAAGACAGTCATTCAATCTCTGAAATGAATGTAAATGTAATCCATTGAAAAGCTTCATGCAAACAAACAGGTGGCTCAGGAGTAACCCTAAGCTACCTGTGGCTCTCTTGATCATCACTACTGCACAACTGCATTTTTTTCAGTAGCAAGATGTCTAAGTGTTATGATCGGAGTCAACCCAAAGTGTTCATATAATGTTCTGGAAAGGTACATTTGAGAATGGATAAGTGAATAGAATTTTTGGTAATAACTTCAACCAAAATTCTATTAGTTCTCCAAATTTATGATCCTTGGAAAACATGTAATGGTGAGTCTGGCAAAACTGTTCTTCACAGTAATAGAAATAGAAATAGTAATAACTATAAAATTATCAGAATGAAAAGAACAAAGATGACAAACAGCTGGAATAACAGAACAGCACAAATAATTAATGTATTGGTAGGAATGGAAATAATATGTTGACACAATGAATGGGATAAAGATGGGAGAGCTAACACAACCGTGAGCATCGATACGTGGACGACACAATGGATGAAATGGCAAAGGTAGTTAACACATTGGTTGTCATATTAGTAGACATTAAAGTATCTCACAATAAATCTTTATTATTTCAGCAAATTAGTTAAATGGTAGACTTGTTGAAAGCTTCTTTAAAATAAGGTTCAAAAGCCCAACACTTGAATATGTCATATTAGTGTGAAACCCACACCTGAAAAAACCATGCTAAGATAGAGAAGTTATTTGTTTTAGAGCTAGCTAATCAGTTGTACAACCCATTATCTGCTGTTTTGATAATGAAACCAAAGAAAAATGCTCCACATTGAAAATTTCCTCCTTGTTGAATACTGTATACTTATACTGTATGCTGAGCTGATCTAGAAGCCACAACTACTGCCTGTAGCCCTCATTCTATAAGGCAGTTGATTAATGCACTCATAATGTTCATGTGATTTCCCTAATTTTTGCACTGAAAGTATTTTCAATCACCCTATCAAATATCTGTTTTTCACTGTCACTCAAACAATTATACTGCAAGAGAGAGAGAGAGAGAGAGAGAGAGAGAGAGAGAGAGAGAGAGAGAGAGAGAGAGAGAGAGAGAGAGAGAGAGAGAGAGAGAGAGAGAGAGAGAGAGAGAGTTTGTGGGGAGCAAATGTTCAACAGTATAGTCATTGTCCATGTCAACTAATTTGAATGAATCCATTCAAATAATATGTTAAGTTACTGCTAATGCTGGAACAAGAGAATTCAAAAGCAGGTATGCAAAGTCATCCTGGGCCCTGTATACATGGGCAATAAGGACACCCTAACCACAATGAGTTTGCCCAAGCAGTCCACCAGGCACTGTGAGGCACTAGCAAAGTTTGGAGAGTCTGTTGCACCTTCCACACCTATGTCACATGCTGCTGCCTTGCAAAGCTCACCCAGTCCGTGCCACCTGATACCACAACTGGATCAAGCCCCTAAAAGTGCTATGTATAAAGTGATACCACCTTAGCACAATTCCCACAATGGTGCAAGCCATCATGAGTTAATATGATCCTACCTTTAAGCTTATCTTAAGCATACTGTACAGTCTTCTTGCCTTTTCAATGTACATTTTCTGTGTCACCACTGCCTTATTGATAAACCTTTTATTATTATTAATTATTATTATTATTATTATTATTATTATTATTATTATTATTATTATTATTATTATTATTATTATTACTATTGTTATTATTATTATTATTATTTGAACACTGGGGAAGGTTCTATTAATAGCCAACTATAGATACAATTTGCATTAGAGTTTTTATGAAAGTAATGGCAGGAAATGATTTTGGTTTTGACCTAGATGAGACAAGCCCCGCAAAATTGTAATAAAATATTTTCAGGCTAACTGCAACAATGAAAACACATATAACTGAAGGTAACAAATCCATAGAAGTAAAAAAAAAATATAAAAAAAAATTACTGAATAAAAAACTAGTGCAGTACAATAGCAATCAATAAAAAGTACACCAAGCCACTGTTTATACACACAGCTGATGAATGCTCACTGTTCACTTTGCTTTATAATCAGCTACATATATCTTATATCCATAACTAAGTCACATCCTTGTTAACTTTAGATACTTGTAGATACCTTTAACTGTTAAAACTGAGCTTGGATTACTGGTACAATACAGAAACAACCATTAAAAAGCCATACCAAGCAATTGTTTACACATAGCTGATGAATGCACACTTTTGATATCACCTTATGCCTTTCCAAGTTGATGTTCACACTTATGTTCTTTTGGTGCAAATCTGTATCCTTCATCACTATATGCAAATGATAAAAATACTTTTCTAATGTGCAAGCAGGGGCAACCTCACTGTTGCAGGTTACAAGAGAATTACACAAATATCGAGCATGCAAGCATAGGTCAGTCACTAAAGTGGCATCACTGCAGGTGGCAGGGACGGTGGTGGTGCAGCAGACTGCTCCCTCACCCCAGGAACAAAGGCAGCCAGTCTCCTCTCTCTGGTCAGCCACTAAACTAACATCACCATTAGCTGGCAATAGAAATGGTGGCTTGTCACCCCCCAACCCACAAGTCAGTCACTAAACTAGAATCACTTCTGTTGGCAGGTGTGGTGTTGTTTACTTCCTAAAAGGTTGGACATCTATGAAAAGATGTGAGAAAGTGCAGGGTGGCATCATCAGCACAAAAGTGGATGGGACAAGAAGTTTGGTTTAGAAGATCATTGATGAATAATAGGAAGAGAGTAGGTAACAGGACAGAACCTGAGGAACACAACTGTTAATAGATTTAGGAGAAGAACAGTGACTGTCTACCACAGCAACAAAAGAATGGTCAGAAAGGAAACTTGAGATGAAGTTACAGAGAGAAGAAAAGAAGCCATAGGAGGGAAGTTTGGAAATCAAAGCTTTGAGCCAGATTCTATCAAATGCTTTTGATATGTCTAAGGCAATAGCAAAAGTTTCACTAAAATCCCTGAGAGGATGATCAAGACTCAGTAAGAAAAGCCAGAAGATAACCAGTAGAGTGGCCTTGATGGAACTCATACTGGTGATCAGATAAAAGGTTGTGAAGTGATAGATGTTTTAAGAATCTTCCTGTTGAGGGTAGATTCAAAACTTTAGATAGGCAGGAAATTAAAGCAATAGGATGATAATTTGAGGAAAAGGCTGAATGTAGGCAAACTTCCAGCAAGAAGGAAAGGTAGATGTTGACAGACAGAGTTGAAAGAGTTTGACTAAGCAAGGTGCAAGCATGGAGGCACAGTTTCAGAGAACAATAGGAGTGACCCCAACAGGTTCATAAGCCTTCCGAGGGTTTGAGCGAAGAGTTCAGCTTTAGAAATAGATGAGATGGCAGTGGTGCCATCAGACTGAAATAAAGGAGGGAAAGATGAAGAAGCAAAGTTATTGGAGATACTTTTGGCTAGGTCCCAGAAGTTAGATGTTAGATCATGAAAGATTTTGAAACTTTCTATTAATGAAGAATGGACACTTGTTTAGGTCATGCTGATACAGATTGGTCTGGTTGGCCAAAGCCTGTATTAACTCGTACTATACAGGAAAAGAATGGATCAGGCTTGACTACTTTTACATTTTTTATACAAATGTACATATATAGACTTTATTTATCAGTATGATATAAAAATATATTATGATATGTAAAATATTAATAAAAAAACACTTAGGGTTTTTTTTAGGTGGATTTTTTTAATGCCAACCCTGGTAGCAGGAGTGGTGGTAGTAGCAGCAGCTCACTTGCATTACAAACTTCTCTGCAGCTTGTTGCAACTCATCCCTGCATTAGCATTTTAGTCCCCCACATTACATATGGAGGCAAACTGAGCCCAGTGTTTTAGCTGTAATCTGTGTTAGCATATTGCACTGCATGTTAGTGATAACTTAGCTGTCTATTACTGCACCATATATGTTATTTTTATAGTATTAATCTTCTAAGTTATTTTATAATAACAGAAAACTTACTCTATGAAATCAAATATATGCACATCACAAGTTTCATTAAAACATTATCCACTACTTCATCTCATAATAAATACTGCATATAGACTGTATTGAAATGATAATGCATGGCACCAAAGCACTAAATTAGAGGAGTTTTCATCATTTGCAATCATTAGTAAGAAGTGTATGGGGAAGAAAAGCTTATTTTGTGCACATCATTATCAACAGCTGGATGTGGGCATAGTCACCTAGGACAACAAGCATCTATCTTCCTGTGAACTTGAGTTTTCTTGGTTTTCTCAATAATATAAATGTTTCAGTGACACATGTTAGTTGCAAACAGTATAACTGTATATTTTTTGCAGTATTTAATTGACTATCTTAGATTTGTTTTATATCCTGTAATAGAAAAGTGACCTACAAATAGTAAGCTTCATTTGTAAGTAATTTATTACCTTGATTTGAGCTATCATTGATACACATTTATTTGTTACCATAATTTCTCTAAACACTTAACACTTATACTATCATTTTCCAACTGATACTTTTGAATATTGGCTTCAGGCAAAGCTAACTGATGATAAGGTGTTTAAAAATATTTTCATTATAAAAATTTGGGAAATCACAGTTATAAGTGCACCAATTAGCTGTCCATAAGAAAATAGGGCAAGTCAGTGGGTGTGAATTTTAGATCAATTCAGCTTGCAGTGACTACGGCATACTGTTTCTTATCTATTTTTCTTGAGCATGGAAACCAATTTACTAAGCATCTATTAAAAGAACTATCTTGTATACTAATGCTAGCAAAAAAAATAGTGAGAGAGAGAGAGAGAGAGAGAGAGAGAGAGAGAGAGAGAGAGAGAGAGAGAGAGAGAGAGAGAGAGAGAGAGAGAGAGAGAGAGAGAGAGAGAGAGAGAGAGAGAGAGAGAGAGAGAGAGAGAGAGAATTGCTCATCACCATTCAGGTATTGATAATTCAAGAGGGGGAATAACACAAGTAAGGTTCCACATCACAATACTATCATATAACATTTTACAAGTATAGAGTCACTTAGTGATTTCCTGAATTTTTGCCAATTTCTCCTGGGATATTTTGTATATGAAGATCAAAGGAATCTGGAAACCTGATCACTTTTTTCCCATGAAGACTTAACTTCATTGAACATAAAATTAATCTCAAATGATAAACTCAGGAACCTGATAGTTGTTTTGGATGGGTAGATGAACATTTTGATGCAACACCATAGCACATGGTTATGCATGTATAGTCACCATAGATTAAGTAAGCAGCCACACATCCCTTGCTACCTCCTTTTTGGCTAGGCAGCTGATTGGTGCACAAATACGAGGTGTAGTCAAAAAGCATCTAACCATGAATTTCTTAGCACAAAGTACAGAGAGTGTTTGAGTTATGAGTGAGATATGTTCCAGAAGGCTGCTAGTAAGTAATTTTACTTGTAACTCATCATTGTAATTTTTCAGTACAAAAAAGTATCGTATATTCCATAAACAATGTAATGCTTACTTACTTGATACCTGATACCATGAGAGAGAGGAGAGAGAGAGAGAGAGAGAGAGAGAGAGAGAGAGAGAGAGAGAGAGAGCACCTTGCCCTATGGGTAATGTGATACTACTGAGTAGTGACAGGCTTGAGGCTTCTGCCACACATAAGACTCAAATATGTCATGCATATGATCTGGACTGAAATGAGATGCCTCTCTCTCTCTCTCTCTCTCTCTCTCTCTCTCTCTCTCTCTCTCTCTCTCTCTCTCTCTCTCTCTCTCTCTCTCTCATGCACGTTTGTTCTCTTGAAATTTTCAGTTTTCTCTTTTACAGTTTTTCCTTTCTCCCTTTCTCCTCCTCAGATTATACACACCTTTATTCATAAAATTTATTAAGATGGCTGGCGGAAAGCATACGACAGGTATGTTTGTCTATTCATGGACTTAATGTAATGTAATGTGAACTTTTGGTTAGCAAAGGGAACAATATCAAGAGCACAATTTTATCTTGTTAGCAGACTGCTCATATCTCTGAACATTCATAACTCTTTATCTCGTAACACAGACACCCTCTGTAGTAATGTGTGAGCAAAATCCACATGGGTATTAGATGGCCATATGCTTACTGAACATGCACAAAAATTTTAATCTCTGTAGGTGGTGCCAGTGATGCATTGAGTACAATCATGAAGAGCGTGCTGTGCGATTTTTCTTTTTGAGTGAAGATGACTCAGTACACTGAGCACAAATACTACATCAAATTCTGTCAAAAACTTGGTGATACACAAGTTCAGACTACGGAGAAGATTCAGAAGACCTTTGGAGATGATGCTATGGGAAAACACAAATAAAGGTGTAGTACAACAGGTTCAAAGATAGCCACACCTCAGTGGACAGTGAGCCATGCTGTGACAGACCAATGACTAGCGGAAATGACAGAATGATTACAAAGGTTTGAGGAAAAGTCTATGGAGACTATCGTGTGACTATTGAGGAGATTGTTGCTAAAGTTGGAATCAGTTCTGTCAATTATATCAGATTTGTTCATGAGGAGGGTGTCAGCCAAATTCATACCAAAGTTGCTGTCTGACCAGCAGAAAGAAAACAGAAAGGAAATCTCCCAGAACATGCTGGAGTGTGCTAGCCAAGATCAAAACTTCATGAACACTATCATCAATGGCGATGAGACATGGGTGTAAGGCCATGACCCTGAAACAAAATTGCAATGATCCCAATGGAAGCATCCATCCTTGCCAAGACAGGTGCACAGTAATGTTAAACTAATGATGACCTGTTTTTTTTTATTACAAAAGTATTCTGCACCATGAATATGCACCACAAGGTCAGACAATTAATAAAGAATACTACCTGGGGGTTCTATGCTGCCTTCGTGAAGCTGTGCAGCGAAAATGACCTGACCTGTGGGCAGCAAGGAACTGGCAACTCCACCATGACAATGCACCCGCTCATTCCACCCATGTCGTCCAAACATTCCTTATCAAGCATAACACACCACTTGTTCATCAGGCATCCTATTCCCCAGACTTTTGGCTATTCCCGCTCAAAGGGAGATTTCAGTCAACACAGGACATTCAGCAAAATTTGACGGCACATCTCTACAGCATCCCAAAAAGTGATATCCAGAAATGTTTGCAGCAGTGGCAGAAGTGTGTAGACTCCAAAAGTGAATACTTTGAAGGAGACTAAATCTAAATTTTGAGTTTTTAATATTACTTGTTTTTTTGGGGCAAAAGTCAGATACTTTTTGACTACACCTCATAGTTCTTACCACTTCCCCTAACTTTTAAAATATTTACAGTATTTTCAATCAAATTACGAATTGGCCTTGTTCTAAGGTCATTTTCAAAAATATCAATATGAAGACATAGATAATATCAAGTACTAGCTTCTCTAAACAACTGTGGAAACATATGATATAAATTGATTACATGATCAAATTCATAGGACCATCAACAGGTACCATACCTCCATGGTACTAACTTCCCTGCAGAAAGGAAGGATGAGGCTGTGGGCATGGCTTCTAGATCAGCTTAGCTCTAGTTTCGGCAATATTGTATGCAGAAAGTACCTGCACATCAGAACATAAATAATTTTACAGAACTGAAAAGGAGTAAGTGTTGCAATCACACAAAGTTAGATGCAGGGCTGAAAAGCCCTATATAAGAAACTTTACCATACATATAACTACTGGTTTTGAAACTTTAACATCACTCTGACATGCAACTAAATTAAAAAAAGAGAAAAACTATGTTACTGTTACAACTGTATTCTTCCACACAAAAGCTTCAACCAGGTTTATTTCTCTTCAAGCCTACTTGGTGAGGCAACACTTATCACCTACCAAGCACAATGGTACCTAACAGCGGTGGACCAAGACTCTGAAGGGAGCATATCCGACGGTACAATGGAGCTGTGTTCTTGCTTCCTAGTTAAGACAAGAAAAATGTGTGTTTGGATAAACTAACCTCACTATACACAAGTTTCTTTACGTATTTATAATTTGTATACTTTAATAATGGTATATTCCAATTATATGAACAAGATAAGATTCTTTTCCAGAACGATAGTATTTAGTACATAGTACATTTCTTCAATATGGTCTGGAAATCCTTTCTGTATTTTCTGTATTTCTGTATTTTCATTCTCAATATGAGACACATCTCAGCTGCCCACCTCCAATACAGACCTCACATACAGATATTTCTCAGGATATTATTGTCTGAGAGAGAGAGAGAGAGAGAGAGAGAGAGAGAGAGAGAGAGAGAGAGAGAGAGAGAGAGAGAGAGAGAGAGAGAGAGAGAGAGAGAGAGAGAGAGAGAGAGAGAGAGAGAGAGAGAGAGAGAGAGAGAGAGCCTGATCTTATTCCTGTTTGATTTTAAACTTTAATAAGCTTATGGCAAAAATACAAATACTTGTTACACATCCCATTGATGGTTACAAATGAACAACCCAACCAAGACTACCACTATCCTGCTAAATATGAGTCACAGCTCTGATTAGTGTCACTATCAACAAATCCAAAATAATCCTCAGGTATAAGGACCTGAACAGCAGAGTATATCATAGTATTTTCACATACTCTCACACTCATGAACTCATATTATAAACTGTAGTGCATAATGAAAAAGCATGACAAGTTTCTTCCTGTGGAAAACATGGAAAAACCACAAATTTCACTTGGGTTACAATAACCTAATCCAAAACTCTTCTAGTAGATAATTTCAAAATGGTAACAAATCAATTTTGTGTAAAATACATTTAATGTTTGGATGAAATAGTCTTTTAGAAAATATATAGCATTCATGCACAACAATTTCATTGAAGAAATTTGTCAGGAAACAAGGATCAATAGGTTCTTTGAATAAAGATGTCTACCCAGAACTTGGGTTCCTGTGAGTACCAAGGAAACAAAACTGAAAGCACACTCACCAGCATCTCGACCCCGGCTGGCATGTTGGGTGTCCATCATTGCATCAGCCAAGTCATGCCGCAGTTGTGTCATCATTGTCTCTGGGTCAAAGTTGTCTGAATCACCACTGTACCGCTCCATTAAGCGAGGAGACTGGTCATGACTGCCAGCTGAATGTAAGAAAAAAGTCTGATAAATAAATGTTTAGCCCATAAACTGCCAATAAACATGGATATCATAAAAAAAAGTGAAAATCTAAATCTGAAAGTATATAATGAATGAGAATATTTTTATGAGAAATAATACAGAAGATAAAACTGGTACATAAATTCCAAATATAAGATACTCAAATTTTGGTGCACTCCAAAAAGCATGCAAAAATTATATAATAGTTCCAGGTGGGCAACAGATGTAGGTGCAGGTGGTGTTTAAATCATAGACACTAAAATTGCCAAAACCACCTTTATGCTTTTCACAATGAACAAGGTAACTGAAATACCACAACTTTATATAAATAATTCTGAGATTAAAAGTAGTAGTTTTACAAAATTCTTCCTTGTCACTTTTAGCAAAGATTAAACTTTTAGACGTCATGTTCAGAAATTATCTAGACTCAATGATATGCTGTACTGACAGAGAATATTTACCTTGTGAAACTCTGAAATGCTTATACTATGCCTATATATAACCACTCTTACATTACTGTAATCCCATTTGGGCCACTACCTACCCTACCCACTTAAACTGCCCAAACCTTCAACATAAAAAAAATCCTCCGAATAATAATAACAAATGGTGCCCATTCAGAACAGGCATCACAACTCTTCAAAAACATTCATGTGTTGAACTTAGCAGATATAACTAACTTTGCTATGCCTATTTATATGCATAATAACCAGATTGCTTTCACCATGAAAACCCAACATGAAATACTGAAGCAGGCAGGGAGCTCCAGAGTTTACTAGAGAAAGGGATCAAGAATACTGATTAACTCTTGCATTAGAGAGGTGGACAAAATAGAAGTGAAAGAAAATAGAAAGTCTTATGCAGCAAGGTTGTGGGACGAGGGGAGGCAGGCAGTTAGTAAGATCAGAAGAGTATTTAGCATGAAAGTAGCAGTAAAGATAGCAAGAGATGCAACACTGCAGCAACGAGGGAGAGGGTGAAAATAGTTAGTTAGAGGAGAGGAGTTGATAAGACAAAATGCTTTTGATTCAACCGTGTCTAAAAGTGTGGCATGAGTGGAACCCCCTAGTATATGTGAAGCATACATGGATGGATAAGGCCCTCAGTACAGAGTTAGCAGCTGGCAGAGACAACTCAGAATGTCTAACTTCACAGAAGCAGTTTTAGCTAGATAAAATGTGAAGTTTCCAGTTTAGATTATAAGTAAAGGACAGACCAAGAATGTTTAATATAGAAGAGGGGGACAGTCAAGTGTCACTGAAGAAGAGGGGATAATTATCTGGAACATTGTGTTGAGTTGATAGAAAGAGGAATTGTGTTTTTGAGACATTGAACAATACCAAGTTTGCTCTGCCCTAATCAGAAATTTAGAGACACCAGGAGTCAGTTTTTTTTTTTTTTATGTAGAAGAGGCACTGGCCAAGGGCAATGAAAAAATCCCCCCCCCAAAAAAAAAAGCCCCACTGAGATGCCAGTCCCCAAATAGGTTCCAAAGCAGTAGTCAAATATTAAAGGATTAGTGTCTTGAAACCTTCCTCTTGAAGAAATTCAAATCATAGGAAGGTGGAAATACAGAAGCAGGCAGGGAGTTGAGTTTACCAGAGAAAGGGATGAATGATTGAGAATACAGTGATACCTCTACATACAAGTGCATCTATATATGAGTTTTCCAAGATACGAGTAAAAATTTGTGAAAAAATTATGCCCCATAACACAAGCATTTTTCCAAAATATGAGCAGCCAGCAGCAGCAGCAGCGCCCACCATCATCAGGGCTCGGTAGCAAAGCAGCAATCCACACATCTGCACATTGTACAATTACTCGTGGCCGCTAAACATTTGCTCTGACTTTTATCTGTGTTTTTTCGTATTTTGTGCTACTTTTTTGTGCTTTTTTTGTGCATTTAACCATGGGGCCCAAGAAAGGAAATGCTAAAGATAGTAGTGATCATAAGAAATGAATGATGAGCTTAGAAATTAAACAGGAAATAATAATCGAAAAACATGAGCGTGGTGCGTGTGAGTGATCTTGCTAAGGAGTATGAGTGTAGTACGTCGACTATTTGCACCATTTCGAAGAACAAAGATTTAATTAAGAGTAAAAAACAGGATAAGGGAGTGACTATCCTCTCTACTAAATGAACAGATATCCATGAAGAGATGGAGAGGCTTTTCCTTATATGGATAAAAGACAAAGAGATCACTAGTGATACAGTCACTGAGGCCATAATTAGTGAGAAGGGTTGTGCCATTTATGCTGATTTGAGAAGAAAGCAGGCAGAGAAGGGGGATTGGGAGAGCTCCAGCACACCAACAGTACCAGAGTTCAAGGCTTCATGAGGTAGGTTTGAAAAATTTTATAAGCGTAGCGGAGTTCACTCTGTCATTCGTCATGGAGAGGCATCTAGTGCTGATGCTAAGGCAGCTGAAGAGTTCTGCAAAAAATTTGCAGAACTCATTCTCACTGAAGGCTATGTCTCACAGCAAGTTTTTAATTGTGACAAGACTGGCCTTTTTTTGGAAGAAAATGCCACAAAGGACCTTCTTCACGGCTGAAGAAAAGAAAATGCCAGGCCACAAGCCCATGAAGAACAGACTGACATTGGCTCTATGTGCCAATGCCAGTGGAGATTGTAAAATCAAACCTCTGCTGGTACACCACTCTGAAAATCCAAGGGCATTCAAGGCACACAAAGTGCTAAAGGAGAAACTCCAAGTCATGTGGAGAGCTAATGCCAAAGCCTGGGTTACCCGTCAATTTTTTGTTGAATGGGTTAACCTCATATTCAGCCCAGCTGTCAAAAAATATTTGGAGGAGAATAATCTTCCTTTGAAATGTTTACTCATCCTAGACAATGCTCCTGCTCATCCCCCTGGCCTAGAGGATGATATTCTCAACGAGTTCAAGTTCATCAAAGTCCTATACCTCCCCTCCAACACAACCTCTATCCTCCAGCCCATCGACCAGCAAGTGATTTCTAACTTCAAGAAATTATACACAAAGCATTTGTTCAAGCAATGTTTTGAAGTTACTGAAAACACCAATCTAACCCTGTGTGAATTTTGGAAGGAACATTACAACATTGTAATTTGCTTGAAAATCATAGACTTGGCCTGGCAGGGAGCAACTTGTCGAACCTTAAACTTTTTCTGGAGGAAATTGTGGCCTGACGCTGTTTCTGAACATTATTTTGAGGGATTTGAAATAGCAGAGTTGGATGAGATAGTGACACTCGGAAAGTCCATGGGTTTGGAGGTTGATGAGGGGGACATCAACGATCTCATTGAGGAGCACAGTCAGGAGCTGACGACCGAGGAATTACAGGAGCTTCAGGCCCTTCAAGAAGTGGAGGTTTGTCAGGGGTTCAGTGGCAAGGATGAGGATGAGGCTCCTGTGGTTACGACTGCAGAAATTAAAGAGGTTTTGGCAGCGTATCAGAAAGTGACTGATTTTGTGGAAAAAAATCACCTAGAAAACGTACACACAAACTGTGCAGCTGCCCAATACATATGCCTCATGCATTTCAGAAACATTTTGAAAAGTATACAGAGGCAAACCTCATTGAACTGTTTTTTTCAGCAAGAGGCCTTAAGAAAGTGGAAATCAGTGTGCCTAAGAAGGCCAAAAATAATGATGAAAATTAGTTTATGCAAGTTGAAGCAAAAAAAAAGTGAAAAAAAGAGAAAATAAATAAAAAAATAGAAAATAAAAAAAATTATTTGAGTCTTTATGCTACATCATTTATTCTAATGTAAGTTGTAAAAAAGAAATCTTTAGTTTGAGTAAATTTAAGTAAAATAAAAAATTATTTTAAGCTACATAAAGATTAAAATTAAGTTTAATTTCCAGTTAATCTAGTGTTAAGTTTAATTTTGTTTGTTCAAGTTCACTCTACTTATCCCTCATCCTCCACCTACTACCCTGGCATCCTTCATCCTCCACCTACTCCGCCTACCTGCATTGTCTGCCGTCATCTGTCTTCTGCTAAGCACTCACAAAACAACATTATATTTCAGTTATTATTATTTATTATCTACATTTATGTTTAGTAAAGAATTATGTATGTTTTGTAATTTAACTGCATATTTATTTCAGGTCAATTGGGGTATTTTGTATTTTGTTCTGCTGGCTGGAACAGATTAACAGAGTTTCAGTTAATTTAAATGGGAATTAATAATTCATGATATAAGTAACTTCAAGTTACGAGGTAGGGGCTGGAACCAATTAAACTCGTATCTAGAGGTACCACTGTACTGGTTAACTCCTGCATTAGAGAAACGGAGAGGTGAGAGGAAAAAGAGTCTTGTGCAGCAAGGCCACGGGAAGAAGGGAGGCATGCAATTAGCTGGATCAGAAGAGCAGTTAGCATGAAAATAGCAGTAGAAGACAGCAAGAGATGCAACAGTGCAGCAATGAGAATGAGGCTGAAGACATTCAGTTGGGGGAGAGGAGTTGATGAGATGAAAAGCTTTTGATTCCACCCTGTCTAGAACAGCAGTATGAGTGGAACACCAGACAGATTAGGTCCCTGTACAGAGTTAACAGCTGGAAAGGTGAGAAAAATTAACAGAGACATCTCAGAATGCACTGAATAATACTAAGTTTGCTCTGCCCCAATCAGAAATCTTAGAGAGATCATAAGTCATGCGTTCTGTGGTTTTCTTGCATGAACTTTTTATTTCCTGAAGGATTGGAAGTCTACGAAAAGACATGAAGGGTTCAGGGTGGTATCATCAACATAGGAGTGGATAGGACAAGAAGTTTGGTTTAGAACCTTGATGGATAATAGGAAGAGAGTGGGTGACAGGACAAAACCTTAAGGAACACCACTCTTAATTGATTTAGAAGAGCAGTGACCATCTACCACAACAGCAATAGAATGGTCAGAAAGGAAACTAAAGATGAAGTTACAGAGAGGATAGAAACTGTAGGAGGGTAGTTTGGAAATCAAAGCTTTGTGCCAGACTCTATCAAAAGCTTTTGATATGCCTAAGGGAAGAGCAAGTTTCAACAAAATTTCTAAAAGAGAATGACCAAGACTCAGTAAGAAAAGCCAGATCACCAGTAGAGCGGCCTTGATGGAACCCATACTGGCAATCAGAGAGAAGGTTGTGAAGTGATAGATGTTTAAGAATCTTCCTGTGTAGGATAGATTCAAAAACTTTTGATAGGCAGGAAATTAAAGCAATAGGATGGTAATTTGAGGGATTAGAACCATCACCCTTTTTAAGAGCAGGCTGAATGTAGCAAACTTCCAACAAGAAGGAAAGGTAGATGTTGATGGACAGAGTTGAAAGAGTTTGACTAGGCAAGGTGCAAGCATGAAGGCACAGTTTCGGAAAACAATAGATCTATAAGATCTATAAGCCTTCCAAGGGTTTAGACCAGTGAGGATATGGAAAACATCATTGTGGAGAATTTTAATAGGTATCTATATGATGACCTATGAAGAGACAAGGAAAATTATAATAATAAGAAGAACTGTACAACAGGATTCCCACCACCACTGATAATGACATGTGGCAGGGATGGTGAAAAGACAGGAAGGGAGAGAGTGAATGGGAGAGGGAAGGAATGAGGAGGAAAAAAGAATAATGGAAATGACAAAGTAAGACTAGGTAGCTGAAGTATGTGGTGTGTAGCAAGACGCTCCCCCAAGCACTCAGCAGTGTTATATAATGGATTCTCTACAGACCCCAAATGCTGGGAACTGTTGTCCTATCTTGTGGTGATTTATGGTAATCACTCTAACCACTGAGGTCAAATTGTTTGGGGATGGTTGCTATAATTACTGGGACATTACTAAATTAATGTCATTAACACTCAATTGATGCTGTATGTGTTAAATACTGGTTTTGAAATTTTCAAAAGAAAACTTACTCAGGGACCCAGCTTCTATAAGCACAGGGACATTAGATCCTCCTGTTCCAGGCATGTTGACTGGTGATGAGCGAGGAGGAAGGCCTGAAGAGGAGACTGAAACAGGGGTACCTTCATAGCCTCCTTGACCACCACTTCCACTGTTCCCAGTTCCAGTGCCTGGTATAGACTTAAAGGTAAACTGAGGTCCCATCCACAGACGGCGGTGTGGGCCTGCATGGGTATGAATCTCCACCTGAAACAAAATTCACTATGAATCTGATATTGCTGCAGGAATAGCAGTTAAAGTAAGAAGCATGAAGAAATACAAAAAGAACTCCATCAGTAAGCATAATGTCCTGCTGACTCATAAGAATTTTGAAGGAATGGTAGGCTTAAGGGACATCATGTATGAATAATGAACTAGTGGGCAACTCTAAGAGCATACTATTTTTTTTTTTATTGATTTAGATATGTTTTGAACTAGTTTTAAAATTCTTGCTGCTTCTAATTGACAAAATAGCTGAGGTTATTTTTAAATAAAATATAGATTTTTTTTCTTCCCCCTTATAAATTGAATGAAAAAGAAAAGGGATTTTCACATGCTCTTTCCTTTCCCTATATTTCAGTTACTTGTATTACAGAAGCATTAGCCAATAGAGCTGCTCATATATAACATCACAGCAAAAATATATAAGCACTAAATTTGATAGTTAAATTTCACAAAAATGTCACCCAGACTTTCAGGACTTACCTGTGCCATCCACCTCTCCTCTGGATCATCATGGTCCAAGGAATGGGTGGGTGAGAGGGAGCGAGGCCGTGTTGGAGAGAGAGGTGCTAGCAATGGAGAGTTTAAATCTAAGGGAGGACGTAGCTCTCCACTTGTTGATTCTCTTCCTAATGCCCATTGAGCACTGGCATGAACCTTTGCAAAAAAAAAAAAAAAAAAGAAAGAAAGAAAGAAAGAAAGAAAGAAAAGAAAAAAAAATTATTTGCCAAAAATCGATTTGAAAAAAGCAAAAATCACCCTGTGTCTAATGTAGCCAAATTACTGAATGAAGGATTGGGCACAGAATGCAGAATAGCAGATAGTGTGTTGCCAAGTGTCTGGAGTGATCTGTACTGAACAGCAGTCACTAAGCACAAAATCTGTTATTTATAATACAGACACTCCATGACTTATTTATGAACATCCAAGTTATGAACTTCCAGAGATACTCCTAAATGTGATGACAGCATACTGCAGTGTCATGCCAAATGTGAGGACAAAAGAGAGAGAGAGAGAGAGAGAGAGAGAGAGAGAGAGAGAGAGAGAGAGAGAGAGAGAGAGAGAGAGAGAGAGAGAGAGAGAGAGAGAGAGAGAGAGGAGAGAGAGAGAGAGAGAGAGAGAGAGACACACACACACAATGTAATTTTACATCTGATGGTGCTGCACCGCCAAAGCGCTGCATCACACCAGATGAGACGATAAAACACACACACACACACACACACACACACACACACACTTTTAGATGCTGTGGTGCTACATCACCACAGCACTGCTTCACACTGGATGTGAGGATAAAACACACACACACTGTTTTGGGCCATGCAGCCAGAATAAATAAGCATTTTTTTAGTGGTTTCAATACCTCAAGTTCCACAATCCTTGAGTTTAGTGCTATGCCTTTGGAAGAAAGCAATGATGAAATTCAAGGGGGTACTATAGTTTGGAAATTTAAGGTTTTGTGCCACTTTCTCATATACGTTTGATATGTCTAAAGCAACAAAGAAGGTTTCACCAAAATTCCTAAAATATAAGCAAGATTCAGTAAGGAAGGCCAGAGATCACCAGCACAAGGACCATGACAGAACCCACATAAAGTTATGAAATTATAATGTTCAGAATAGATTAAAAACTTAAGAAAGACAAAATTAAAGCAATAGGTGACCCTAAGTGTCTTGACACCCCCCTCAACTTTTTCTTCATTAACTTCTGCAACATTCGCAGTCTAATATCTAATTTTCAATCTGTAGAACACCACCTCTCCTCTTCTAAACCTCATCTGGATCACCTGAAGATCCGCCACCCCACAGGGATCACCTGAAGATCCGCCACCCCAGATTGTCTCACCTGAAGATCCGCCACCCCAGACTCTCTCACTTGGTTAGGTTAGGTTAGGTTAGGTTAGGTTAGGTTAGCCTAACCTAACCTAACCTAACAACATGAACGCATTAAAAAACTGAGTGGATACAAAAAATGCAGCAAAAAGTTTACTTCATTAAAAGTATGGGATCACCTGAAGATCCGCCATCCCAGATTGTCTCACCTGAAGATCTGCCACCCCGAGTGCGGCTGGGGTGGCGGATCTTCAGGTGATCCCCTCATCTTCTTTTCCTCACTGAAACTCAGGTGTCTGAGGCAACTGACCATAGCTCCTTTTCTGTTCCCTCCTACTTTCTCTATCCTCATTTTTGATCCAAAGCTGGATGCTGCATTTATGTGCGCAATGACTTAACCTGCTCTCGTGCCCACGCTCTTGAATCTTCCAAGTTTTCCACCATCTGGCTACGACTACAGAGTCACTCCTAAACTAAATTTATCTGTGCTGTATACCTCTCACCTAACTCCTCTGACTACAAGAAATTCTTTGACTACTTAACTTCCAAAGTGGAACACATTCTGACCCTCTTCACTTTTGCAGAGATCTCCATTCTTCGAGACTTTAATGTTCACTACCAGCTTTGGCTTTCCTCTCCCTTCACTGACCATCCTGGTGAACTAGCCTACAACTTTGCTATCCTCCACGACCTAGAGCAATTGGTGCAACACCCTACTCGTATTCCTGACCGTTTTGGAGATACACCCAACATTCTTGACCTTTTCCTGACCTCTAATCCTTCTGCTTATGCTGTCACCCTTTCTTCTCCATTGGCCTCCTCCGATTACAATCTCATATCTGTATCTTGTCCTATTGCTCCAATCGCTCAATACCAATCAATACCTATTTGCCTCGTTAAGGATCTAATTATAATTTTTTTTTTCATATTATACCCTTTTCTTTGAAAATATCTCCAAGATTATTAGTAATAAGAAGACTATGCAATAAGATTTTCAAAAACATCTCGCCAATTTTGGTAACCATAGGCTGTATGCCATAAATAATCTCTTAATACAACACTTGATTTCGAGAACTCTCTCTCTCTCTCTCTCTCTCTCTCTCTCTCTCTCTCTCTCTCTCTCTCTCTCTCTCTCTCTCTCTCTCTATATATATATATATATATATATATATATATATATATATATATATATATATATATATATATATATATATATATATATATATTTCCATTGATATACTCACATCTAATTCAATGGGGGAATCTTCTGTAACCTTGTCATGTGGTAAGCCAGTCACAGGCTGTGGTTCCAACTGATATTCTAAAAGGTTGCCATGATATGCCATCACAAAGAGGGAGTCCATAGTGCGGCGCTGCTTCTCTCGAGGCACAGTGGGGGAGCCTGCCAGCCAACCACGAGGACTTCCAAATACCGAAGCCACCTGCAAAAATTATTGCATTGCCTGATTTATAGTAGTGTAGGTATATGGACATAATTATCAGAATTACACAGGACTTCATATATCTACACACATATACAGTGGAGCCTTCGTTACCAAACATCTCCCTTTCAGAATAACTTGGTTTTCTAACAAAAAATTTAATTCGTAATTGCTCTGGTTGCCATATCATATTTCGGTTTTCGAACAAAGTTACTTGATCTTGAATACCACAAGACATAACAAAAGTTGCCACTTATTACTGATTTATAGTTTCTATAAATATTTCCTTCGTTTTTATATATTTGGAGGAGAGACACAGAGGGTTGGATAGTAATTCAATCTTTGAAGTAAGTTAAATATGATCCTGTTGAAGAAACTCAATGTAAACAAACAAGACTTGGTGCTCAGGAGTAATCCCAAGCCTCCTTATGGCTCTCTCTATGACCCACAATGCCATCACTAATGCACAACTGCATTTTCCCAGTAGCTTTTCCCAGCATCAAGATGTGTAAGTGTTATGATCACCTTCATTTTGGCAGTGAGCAGGTTGCTCCTCTCTGCATCACTCTGTAGGGCTTCCCTTACTTGATCATTTGACAAACAGAATGCCTGCATGGTCCAAACAATATCTTTCGATGAGTTTTGAGTCAATAAGTTCATTCAATACA
>NC_087155.1:3686691-3754191 GCF_035594125.1 Scylla paramamosain
TTTAGTCATTTAAATTTACTTTTAACTATAAAATGTAGTATGTAACTTGTTCTAGTACTTTTGAAATCCAGTATGAGAGAGAGAGAGAGAGAGAGAGAGAGAGAGAGAGAGAGAGAGAGAGAGAGAGAGAGAGAGGAGAGAGAGAGAGAGAGAGAGAGAGAGAGAGAGAGAGTGAGAGAGAGAGAGAGAGAGAGAGAGAGAGAGAGAGAGAGAGAGACCTCAGAGACAAAGATGTACTCCCAAAAAAAGATATGATTTTTCAATCTTAAAAAGATATTTTCACATACTTGCCTGTCTAATATAAGTAGGACAAAGGGCCATCTACTTAATTTGCAAGTTTGAAATACCAGAATTTAATTCCAAAAGGGAAACAACACTAGGCTATGGTAGATGGCACAGCACACAAGGTCACAACACACTCCTTTCTCCCCCAGTACTCCCCAACAGAGCGCCCTCTAAGCCAGGGCACATCATTCCTTTTCAGGACTCATGACATGCAGAGGGGTGGAAGGGCAAGTTTGAGTTATATAAGACAGGTAAGTATAGTAGGCTACACAGTAGGGTACACAGCAACACACAGTCGTTATAACGTACAAATACAATAATGCCACCAAAATTTTAATACTGTATGTTTTGGGGGATAAGATGACTTTCAGATAAGACGACCCCGAAATTTCAGTCACAATTTAAGTTTTAGTTGATATTGATAGTATAAAACAACATCCAAAGTTTGGGTCTGTGAGCACCAGACAACTGAGATGGTGATTTTTTTATTTTTTTTTACGTAGGAGGGACACTGGCCAAGGGCAACAAAAATACAATAAAAAAAAAAAAAGCCCACTGAGATGCCAGTCCCAGAAAAGGGTCAAAAGTGTCAGTAAAAAATTGAAGGATAAGTGTCTTGAAACCTCTCTCTTGAAGGAATTCAAGTCATAGGAAGGTGGAAATACAGAAGCAGGCAGGGAGTTCCAGAGTTTACCAGAGAAAGGGATGAATGATTGAGAATACTGGTTAACTCTTGCATTAGAGAGGTGGACAGAATAGGGGTGAGAGAAAGAATGAAGTTTTGTGCAGCGAAACTGTGGGAGGAGGGGAGGCATGCAGTTAGCAACATCAGAAGGACAGTTAGCATGAAAATAGTGGTAGAAGACAGCTAGAGATCCAACAATGCAGCAATGAGAGAGAGGCTAAAGACAGTCAGTTAAAGAAGAGGAGTTGATGAGATGAAAAGCTTTTGATTCCACCCTGTCTAGAAGAGCAGTATGAGTGAAACCTCCCCAGACATGTGAAGCATACTCCATACATGGATGGATAAGGCCTCTGTACAGAGTTAACAGCTGAGGGGGTGAGAAAAACTGGCAGAGACGTCTCAGAACACCTAACTTCATAGAAGATGTTTTAGCTAGAGATGAGATGTGAAGCTTCCAGTTCAGATTATGTATAAAGGGCAGTTGCCATGATAATTTTGAAATTTTGAGGGAAGGGTGTGTGTGTTATTAGATGCTTGTAGTTTTGTATAGAGGAAGAAAGTTGTCTTTAGAGGGTAGGCTGTGACTGCCTCCTTGAGTTGTGAGACACAAAGGGAAATGTTCAGGGAGGTCACAGCTGGGTTTAATGATAAGTTCGCAGCACCCCCTGATCCAGTGTTTTAGACCTCGGCAGGTGCCTACTGCCTCCTCCTTATACCAGTACAATGAATAAAATACCTTGATTGTAACAGGTTCTATGATCTTCAAGTGCAAAATAAAATTCCCACCAGCTGTTTTTGTACATTTTCATGAAAAAAATGGATGGATAAAGATGCTATAATTATGTGCAGTACAATCAGCTTTCCTAAACAAGCCTTGTGCTGCCTGCATGTGTTGGGCTGTCAGCCGTAATCTTCTGTATGTCATTTTTCTTTTGATTAGATACACTGACATTCTTGATTTTTTTTCTCAGTATATAGACTTTGTCCCTATATAACATTGCAAGTTGAAAATATTCATCTTATCACCAGTTTGTTTTCCTTTACTGCTTAGCTTGGGGTTCCATCCCTTGAAAACCTTTATTTAGTTCCCACTTCAGCTTTGGGAAAACTTTGGAATATTCAAACAGCCTCCTGTTTTATCCATTCATATAAATGCCAGCAGAGGTTTGTGGTTGAGCTACATTAAGTTTTGTTACATACTTTTCAACAGGAATATGTTTCAGCACACTTTCTCAAAACGGATTCCTATTTTACTTTGTCTAACTTCCTCAAAAGTCATAATATAAGATTGTTGTTTATTTACAATGGCATTTTGCATAAAATTTTAAGGGTCATTGTTTTTTTTTATCTGGCATATAGGACAACTCCCTTTTTTTGCCTTTTTAGGATGATTCAAGTGTCATCTTGTACGTTGAAATATAAGCTAAATATTTAATCAGAATAATAAACCAAAGCTGGCATAACAAACTCATCGGTAGTGTGATCACTGGAATTTTAATAGAATTTAATCAGAACAATGAACTAAAACTAACAAGATAAACTTGCCATTTGTGCTGGCACTGAAATTTTAATAAAAATTTAACTGGAATAAAAAAATAAACCTTGCAAGATTAACTCACCAGTTGTGTCAGCCACTGCTCACCTATCTGCCACCTGTCCCTTCCTCCCTTTTATGCTTTCCTCTCCCTTCTTTCATCTTGTCTCAAACCTCCCTACCTGTCAGCTCCCTTCCCCCTTATCTGTCAGAGATAAGGGGCAAAGGAATGAAACCTCTCTCTCTCTCTCTCTCTCTCTCTCTCTCTCTCTCTCCTCTCTCTCTCCTCTCTCTCTCACTCTCTCTCTCTCTCTTTCTCTCTCTCTCTCTCTCTCTGTCTTTCATTTTATGTCATTTTTGCTTCATCCTTTCTCACTCTCATATAAGTAATTCTATCTTCATTCTAAATCCTCTCTCATTCTACTTAGCAATCCTTAGGAATGTTCTTACTTTTACAATGAGAGAGAGAGAGAGAGAGAGAGAGAGAGAGAGAGAGAGAGAGAGAGAGAGAGAGAGAGAGAGAGAGAGAGAGAGAGAGAGAGAGAGAGAGAGAGAGAGAGAGAGAGAGAGAGAGAGAGAGAGAGAGAGAGAGAGTGCTTCGACTTAGGTGAGATTTACTGTATGTATACATGTGACACTGACAGTAGGTAAATGTGACCTATACTTGTCAAAGCAGCACGAAATTCATGGTGATAATACATAAAACTCAGAATGGTAAGAATTTAGGACTAGGCATGAAACTCAGGATGGTACTGTATATATTTGTTATGTTATCTCAAATTTAATAGTACAAATGAGCTCATTTTGATGTAATTTAAAAAAAAAATTATGCATTTTTATATTATTTTCTGATTCCCTGGAACTAATCAATTTTTTTCCATAGGTTCTTCAGTCACCATAACGCATATTCACCATAACAAACGATACATTGGAACGAATTAAGTTAATTGTCGCGTACTCTACTGCATATGAAATTTTTTTTTAATATTGAAAAATGATTTGTCACATCAACCTGTCTCATATAACTAGGACAGACTCCCACATTGTCAGGAGGGAGAACAGCATGTCTAGTTAACCACATCCATAGAAGCCCATAATAACCAGAGAAGAAAAACAATCACCAAGGTTATGCAAGTCTCTCACACTTACTATGGGTATGAGGAACTTCACAGAAGGCACTGTGTGGCAAGGTTGTAGAGAATATGTGCTGCCATTTACCCCATAAACTCTGATATATGCCATCACATACAAGGACAATCACATATGCCCAGCAAATGGAGTTGTCACAAAATTTGATTAGAGAGAGTTAGGCCACTACATCATCTGCAACCACAGGATCTAATGAGAAAGTATCTCCGTCAACTCAGGATCTAATGAGAAAGTATCTCCATCAACTCAGAATCTAATGAGAAAGTATCTCCATCACCTCAGGATCTAATGAGAAAGTATTTCTATCAACTCAGGATCTAATAAAAAAGTATCTCCATCAACTCTTTTGACATCCTTCACATAATGGTTAGCAAAAACTAAGGGTGTTTTCCAGGAGGCTGCTTCTAAGACTGCAGCCAAAGATTTATTTTGCCACCTATTGAGGGACATAGCAATACCTCTAACATCATGTACTCATACCCTCAAGAGTGTAAAAAGATCCTCACCCAAATTCTGATGAGCTTGTATGATGCTCTCTCTCAGAAGGCAGGACAAAGGGTTCTAACTCAGGGGGCTGGGACTTGTCTTTAGGAGAGACAAAGAGACTCCTGGTTCTGGGTATTAACTCCTTGCTTCTCTCCCTAAAAATTTTAGGTGCTATCACTGGGCATAACAGGTGCTCCACCTCATCCTTTTCCACAATCCTAGAGAGACTTTAATCTGAACTTCCAAGGCAGTGGATTCAACAATGTCTCATTCTTGGCTACAAACTCAGGTAGGTAAGACAAAATCATGTCACCACCCTGCCAAAAAAAAATTATGTTCCAGAGCCTGCACCTCACTAAACTGTTTTGTTATGGATAGGGCAACTAAGAAAAGAGTTTTGTTGTTGAGGTCACGAGAGGATGTAGACCTTAGGGACAAAGGAAATCAGTGAGAGCCTTAAGGACCACATCAAGATTTCAATTCAGTGTTTTTCTAGGAACCTCCACCTCAAAGGCCTTGACCAAGTTCTTCAGGACTTGTAGCCTTTAATGGCAGAAACTGATAGACCACACGTCATTTATAAATACAACAAGAAATTGGCAAGCTTTTGGTTGGACAGCCTGGAGACTGAATGCCCTCACTGACACCACTGTCTATGCTTCTTCCACTTGTGTTGATAGTTCACAATGGTAGAATTCCTTCTAGCATTTGCCACCATCTGTGTGACTCCTCTGGAATATCTCTGATGTCAAAGGAGTCACTTGAGTCTCCATCCTACTAGACGAAGCATGTGGATATTGACGTGAAGTGACAAGAAGGTCCTTTCTCCCAGGAGGTCTTCTTGGAGTGTCAATGGACAGCTCTACTAGATCTGGAAGCAACTCCCACTGAGGCCAAAAGGGGGCCAAGAGGATGAGCTTGACCCCTTTTGACCTGCAAAGTTTTTGAGCACCTTTGTGATAACATGGAATGGTGGAAAGGCATACAGTTCCATATAACCCCCACCAGAAAAAAAACATACATCCATGGTTAATGCCATGGAGTCTAGAAATGGTGACATGTAGGTGGAAAGTCTGTAGTTCATCCTCGTGGTGAACAGGTCCACTAATAGGCATCCCCACACCTGCAGATCATCGTGGATGTTTTGATGGAACATCCATTCCATTGAGATGACATGTTCTTTCCTACTGAGGCAGTCTGCCACAATGTTCTCACCTTTCACAAACTGTGCAAGAATAGATACTACATTTTCCTCTGTCCGCTCTAAAGTCTCCTGGGCTTCCCTGTTGAGTGTTCTGGACCTCTTGCCACCTGCCTTACTGAGGAACAAAAATGTAGTGGTGTTGTTTGACAGAATTGCAACTGTCTTCTCTCTCAGAGACTCTTTGAATGCCTGAAGACCTAAGCAGATCTCCCTTAATTCCAGAATATTGATATGCTACTGTTTCTCCTGGTGAGACCACTCACTTCCATTTCCAGACTGGATGCATCGCATCCTTCTGAGGAAGTGTCTGAGTACTGGAAGAGATCTGGAGTCATTGTCTCTAAGGACTGGCCCAACAGTAAATTGTCCATGGTCAACCACCAGTGAAGTTTATCCATATCACTAGGGTCATGGGGACGTGATGATGCCTGCCCATCATATTCCTGTCCCAAACAGCTGTAGCCGGAACAGGAGATTGCACATCCTACAATGGCCACCCGGAACTAAACATGACATGGACAACAGGTGACCCAATAGGACCAGCCACCCCTGAACTGCAGGGTTGTGATGGCTCATGAATAATTCTATCACTTCCTGTAAGTTATCTATCCTCTTCTAGCGTGGAAAAACCTTCAAAACTGAGGGGTGAATCTCCATCCCCAAATACTGTACAACTTGCTTGGGGGTCTTCTCTGACTTCTTCCAATTTATGAATAAACTGAGCTTCTCACATAGTTGTAGGAGTGCTTCCCTCAATCTCAAAGCCTCTTCCTTGGATGTTGCTACCAGCAACCAGTTCTCCAAGTAACAGGATGCAAAACACTCTTGAATGTAGAACCGCTGACATCAGGGCCATCATGACTCTCATGAAGACTCGTGGCACTGTCGATAGGATTAATGTCAAGTATTTCCCCACCCCCAATGTACATTTTCAGTTTGTTGACTGCCTAAAGAATAAACCGTTTATTATTATTATTATTATTATTATTATTATAAACCAAAACATACTGCTTTGAACTGGAAACACTGACCTCTCCGGACAGAGCAAAGAAACTTTTTGGTCTCTGGATGAAATGGGAGCTGAAAATAAACATCTAGCAGATCCACTGATATCATCCAGTCTGCCTTTCAAATCACTCACAACACTGAGCTGTTGGTCTCCATTCCAAATTTCATCTTGGGGATGAACTTGTTGAGATAAGACAAGTCTATCACTGGGCAAAACCTGACCCTGACCTTGAGAACCACAAAAATGATGCTGTAAAACCTTAGGCTGGGAGACACTGACTCTACTGCTCCCTTCCTGAGTAGTCTGTATTTCCTACTCCAGGGCCCTTCCTCTCTTCGAGTTGGGTGCATAGCTCATGAAAGTTATCTGGAACTAATAGTGGTGGTTGCCTGGTGAAGGGAATGAAATACTCTTCTCTTAAAACTTGCACTACCCATGTCTGCACCAAAATCTCACCACTCTTTCCAACACTGAGAGACAGCCTGCTACTTGAGCGGTCAAGGCTCCTACTTGCAAAAACCCATCTTCCCACATCGCTCAGTCAGGACAGGAAGGGCAAGGTTGTGGTGGCTTAGGAGTCCTTTCACGAAGGACCTCATGGGTTGACTGGATAGGCCAGAAGAGGGCTTTCCTGCTGGGTGATTGGCCAAAAGAGACATGGCAGGTGGGATCTGTTTCTTAAAGCCACTGATGCTGCTTCCTTGAAAGACTGAAAGGCCATGTTCTCAGCATTGGCTAATACTTTTGAAAGCTTGTGTTAGTCAAACAGAAATTTTGTGTCCAAGGAAGGCTGTCACAAGGCCACCTTGTCTGACAGTGAGAAGGATGAGGGCAAACTCCTCCATGTTGTCTCCCATCTAAATGCCACCAAATTCTATAAAACTAAGGAAGTTTCCTTAGCTGCATCCTTCATGGCCTTCTGCATGCTATCAACTGCTTTGGCCATAAGAATTTCTCTGCGCAATACATTATTTTCCAGCTTAAACAAGCAAGTGAATACACCAAAGATCCAAAACTGGAAGTTTTGAGCCTCACAAATAGCTCTTGCTGCTTCTTCCATCCATATCAGGTCAGCAGCAGCAATTCTGGCTGGAGAATCATTCATCTTCTGGAGGAAATACTGGACTAGTGCATTTCTGGTGATGCTAGCGGGGAGACTGTTCATTGCAGGAGATCGGCTCGTCTGGATGAGGAGGATTTTGTAGAGATCAAACCAGGGAGTGAGTTTGTGCCTTCTAATTGCTTATCCCAAATATTGGATGCCTTGGGTTTCTCTTATGAACTGCTGGCTAACAAAATGGGGAATGGTAAGTCAGCCATCCTTCCTTACACTGCTCAATGGAAGAGGTACTTTTATGAAGTGAGTGTCATCACTCACTCCCTGTTGTCTGATCCCCAAAGGTTGGTGGTACTGACAATGAACCATCAGTTCATAGGGCAGGTGGTACCAAACAGCACAGGTGGTGAGGGGGCAAAGCTTAGGAGCTGTTCACTTATAGCCTACCACCTCATCCTGTGTTTGCTTCACCCCTCCCTGGCAAACAAGCATCTCTGTTTCAAATTTTATTACCTTCCTGGGAGGGAAGAGTCCACTACCTTCATTGCCCACTTGACTAGCAAGATCCCCCTAGGGGGGATATGAGGTAACACCAACTGCCAAACATCCCTCCCCTCCCAATCTGATGTGATTCACCTGAGCGAACAGCTAAGTGTTGGTGGGAGAGGGGTTGAGGGACATGACCCCAGCTGGCAAGGGGGGAGCTGGAATGAAAACATGGTTAGCTAGCTTGTTATCTACTATCTCTTCCACAACCTCCCTAAAGCTTACATGTGTCAAATCATCAAACATGCCCAAAAAATTACCCATCTGAGACATAAGCACCATGGAAAGTTGAGTTTCAAGACTATTTACAGCTGAACTATCACCCAGCTGTGAAGCAGATAGCCAGTTGTCAGAACCTGCCAGTGACAAATGGCTCATGCCTTGCTCAGAGAGCTGACACAAAGATGATGACTGAGAAATTGCAGAAGACAAGGAGGCATGTTTATGAATGCTATGTCTCTTTTCATTATATTTATGTTTGGCTATAAATAAGGGTCAACTGGTGTTTAAGAACCTTAATGACCATACTGTCTTCCCACTCTCTGCAATCATCACTCTGTCTAACTTACACAAGCCACAGCACTGCACACATAAGAAATGGGAATCACAAGCAACAGCACTTAATCTGATGACTAAAACCTGAACTACCACAGAACCTCTTACTAGCAGCAATAATTCCCAAGCACAGAGAAGTGGGAGGAGATGCCATACCAACGGCCAGAGAAACACAACCTTGGAGCACAGATGTTAACCCTATGAAGGCTGAAAAAGGAATGACACGCCCTGGGTGAGAGGGCACTCTGGCAGGATGTACTTGAGGAGAATGGGGTGTTCTGTGACCATGTGAGCTGCCCTTTACCCTAATATAGTGTTCTTTCTCTTCGAGCTTAAATTCTGGTAGTTCAACATTGCAGTCTGGCAGGATGTACTTGAGGAGAATGGGGTGTTCTGTGACCATGTGAGCTGTCCTTTACCCTAGTATAGTGTTCTTTCTCTTCAATTTTAAATTCTGGTAGTTCAACATTGGGAAATAAGTAAATGGACTCTTGTCCTAATTACATATATGAGAAAGGTTGATGTGACAAAAACAAGAGACAGACAAATCTTTTCACATAATTTTTTTGTCTATTTTTCATACTTGCCATATGACTGGTATGTTTAGTCACACCCATGTTTGCTTAGCATGGAGGGTGGAGAAGGAAAAGAAAAGGGAAAAGGAGGGGGATGAGTAAGAGGCAAGAATAGAAGAATAAGAGAAGAAAAGGAGGGAGAGAGAGAGAGAGAGAGAGAGAGAGAGAGAGAGAGAGAGAGAGAGAGAGAGAGAGAGAGAGAGAGAGAGAGAGAGAGAGAGAGAGAGAGAGAGAGAGAGAGAGAGAGAGAGAGAGAGATGCATAGCCAAAAGGTATGATCTGTTTTTGTTGATCCCCTTCCTTTAAGTCAACTGCTGCCCTTCATATGGAAGCTTTTTCATGCCGATAAGTTAATCCACCAAAGATCAGAGAGGTAGAAGGCTGAATGGAAATAGACATGTCCTGTGTCCATGACTTTGTAGCTTAAGTTTACAACAGATCACCTAGGGAACTTTTTTTGGACCTTCACCCACCCTATGATCTCCCATCTAACACACTAACACAGAAAGCATTGCTAGATATAATTATAAATAAAAAATGACTTAGCTGTGATACACTTGGCTGGCAGGGAGCTGCTCAGCCCAGGGTGGAGAATCCAGGTCATTGGTGTTTCAAAACAAGCAACTGGTCATAAAATAAGTAGCTAAGACCAGCTATTTGCTGCTGTCCAGGGTTCCATACTTCTAAGTTCTTATGAACTTAATGAATTTTACAAGTGCAAAACTATAAAGTGGTGGAGATATGACTTGAAATGTGGCTGGCTGGCTGGCAACTGCTACCGAGGTAGGCAGGCTACCTGTCTCCTGGCTTCCATGCCACTTCAAAATGAATGCTTTACGATTTCCATTCACTTCTACCTTGTTTTTATCTAATTTAAAAAGTAATATTTATTTTGTACTGTACTTAATTACCCTTTAACATAACTTAACAATTTATATACAAATCACAACATAAACCAATAATACACTGATATTATGTGTGATATCAGTGGAAATTTCCACAACTGGAGGTAAAATGTTGGTGCAGTTACAATATAAAAGCAAAGTATCTGAGACTTAGGACTGTCAGCTGCAATGTGCTTGACAACAAGTGGACCTGGCACACCAGCAATAAATCTCACCTTAATGATGTCATCACCACTTGGAGACCTTGGTGATTTTGTAGTAGGTGGACTTCTGCTAGGTGATGGGCCTGTGCTCATAGTTCCTGTCAGAAGGAAGGAGTAATTTAATTATACAGGGTATTCTATGAGTTAGGGTACATACTTCAGGATTTGATAGTTCAAGTAATTCTAAGTTGAAAATACTCTATATGCATATGCTGTATTTTGCTTTATTTTACGTAAAAGTTGTGTGTTGCGGGAACTGCTCACCTGGGTGGCCCTCCACCTCCTTCCTTCCCTCCTTACCTTGCTGCTTACTCAAGTGGCACTGTGTGGCATTGAGTGATCATATTTTGTATACAATCTATGCTGTCAAAGCCTTACAGGAAACAGTTAGCAAATAACAGATTGAATTTTTGTATGTCAGCAAATAAAATGTACAGGTAACACAATAAAGTAGTTGTTAAGTGCTACTTTTAAGCATACATGACAACTCACCAGCTTCATGATAACTGCTCAGTGTTCCCATCACTCCTGTAAGTGTTCTTTTAGATTATACAATATTTTTTATAAGTGATGTCAAATAGTGCTATTTTTCATGAATTTTGCCTCTATTTTTTTTTTTTTTTTTGTGCTTGTATTCTTGTACTGATGATGGGGTTTTGTTTTATCATCTGGACGATACCCGCTTGAACTACTCCAGTACATTCAGTTGCTGCAGAAGTACTGGGGAAACATCTCTCACAGAGATGCTGATACACTCTGTTATCTGAGTGTCTTCTGTCTGGGTACCTGTGTCTGTATTCTGCTGCTGCAACCTGGGTATTTCCATCACAGAATGAATATCATGTCATGAATATCATCACATAAATATCATGTCTGAATATTCAATGTTACTGAATGTGAAAGGCATCTTCACTGTAGTAAAAAAGATGCACTTTGGTAGTCAGCTGATTGATGATGCCTGTCACTATTAGGTGTCAAGACGTCAACTGAATGTTGAGGGGATGACAGACAGTTGCAGTGAGTTGCCACATATTCTTAAAAAAATGGCAATTAACAACCACTGTATTGCTGTGTTACCTGTATATTTTCTTCACTGACACATACAAAAATTCAATCTATTATGTGCTAACTGTTTCCAGTAAGGCTTAGACAGTGTAGACTGTATGCGAAAAATGATCACTTAATGCAGAGTGGTGCCACACGAGTACATAGCAAGCTGGAGAGGAAAGGAAGGAGGCGGACGCCACCCAGGCAAATAGTTCCAGCAACACAAAACTTACACATTAACTTCTCGCAAAATAAAGCAAAGCACAACACGTGTGTATAGGGTATTTTCAACTTAGAATTACCTGAACTATCAAATCCCAAAGTATGTACCTTAACTTGTGGGACACCCTGTATATACTACATACATATATATACTTATAAGCTAAACTGGAAACTTCACATCTCATCTCTAGCTAAAACAGCTTCTATAAAGTTAGGTGTTCTAAGTTGCCTCTGCCAGTTTTTCTCACTCCCATCCCCCCACAGCTGCTAACTTTGTACAGGGGCCTTATTCATCCATATTTGGAGTATGCTTCACATGTAAGGCAGGGAGGGGAGGGGGTTCCACTCATACCATTCTTTTAGACAGGCTGTAATCAAAAGTTTTTCATCTTATCAACTCCTCTCCTCTGACTGTTTTCAGCCTCTTTCTCATTGCTGCAACATCGCATCTCTCATTATATTCTACCATTACTTTCATGCCAAGTGCTCTTCTGATCTTACTAACTGCATGCCTCCTTCCTCCCACAGCCTTGCTGCACAAGACTTTCTTCTTTATCTCATCTCTATTCTGTCCACCTCTCTAATGCAAGAGTTAACTAGTATTCTCAATCATTCATCCCTTTCCCAGGTAAACTCTGAAACTCCCTGCCTGCTTCTGTATTTCCACCTTCCTATGAATTGAACTCTTTCAAGACTTATCCTGCAATTTTTGATTACCACTTTCAACTCTGTTCAGGGGCTGGCACCTGAGTGGGCCTTTTTTTTTTTCTTGCAATTTTGTTGTCCTTGGCCGATGTTCCTCCTATATAAAAAATAATAAGTGAATAAATAAACAAAAATACCAACGGGGTCTCCCCAAAAAAGAGGGATAGCCAAGAGAAGACACACAACTTTCTATTCACACTCATTCACACCACTCTCTTGCCCCATGAGAGAGAAAAGAAAGTACTCCTGCCCTCACTTTATTGAATTCAGCCACATAGCTTGGCACCTTCATAACAAGTGCCCTTCCCTACCAAACCTGACTGCCCCACACTTGTGTGAAACTACAGATATGTGACACCTCCCTCAGAGGCCACAGGGCTGCATCATTCCTCAAGAACTCACAACTGACCTCCATTCACTAATGTCCAAAAGAATCATTAAACTATGTTCCTCTTTCTTTTAAAGTCTTCACACTATCTATCCATCCTTACATGACCTATCTCACAAGCTCACACCTCTCACACTTGATCTTACTACCTTCTTCACAAGCCTATCATCCTCCAGTCTCTCAATGTGTCCAAATCATCTTGGTACACTTTGCTCAGCCTATACAGCTAAGTATCTTGTAACATCTGTTCTCCTTCTCACTTCCTAATTTCTGACTGTGTAGGAGGAGGTAGTAGACACCTGCCGAAATAATAATCACTCCCAGTGAGGTCTAAAGCACTGTTCAAGGGGTGCTGTGAACTTATCATTAAACCTAGCTGTGACCTCACTGAACGTTTCCCTTTGTGTCTCACAACACAAGGGGCCAGTCACAGCCTGCCCTCTAAAGACAACTCTCTTCCTCCACACAAAACTACAAGCACCTAATAACACACACACCCTTCACTCAAAAATTTTAAAATCATCATGGCAACTCCTACACCAGCCTCAGAGTCCCCATCTGGGGAGGGGACCATAAATGTCCCCAGGTCGGACTGCCTTTCTGTCGACGACCCTAAGTGTCTTGACACCCCCCTCAACTTTTTCTTCATTAACTTCTGCAACATTCGCGGTCTAAGATCTAATTTTCAATCTGTAGAACACCACCTCTCCTCTTCTAAACCTCATCTTCTTTTCCTCACTGAAACTCAGGTGACTGAGGCAACTGACAGTAGCCCCTTTTCTGTTCCCTCCTACTTTCTCTATCCTCATTTTCGATCCAAAGCTGGATGCTGCGTTTATGTACGCAATGACTTAACCTGCTCTCGTGTTCACGCTCTTGAATCTTCCGAGTTTTCCACCATCTGGCTACGACTACAGAGTCACTCTCATACTAAATTTATCTGTGCTGTATACCTCTCACCTAACTCCTCTGACTATAAGAAATTCTTTGACTACTTAACTTCCAAAGTGGAGCACATTCTGACCCTCTTCCCTTTTGCAGAGATCTCCATTCTTGGAGACTTCAATGTTCACCACCAGCTTTGGCTTTCCTCTCCCTTCACTGACCATCCTGATGAACTAGCCTACAACTTTGCTATCCTCCATGACCTAGAGCAATTGGTGCAACACCCTACTCGTATTCCTGACCGTCTTGGAGATACGCCCAACATTCTTGACCTTTTCCTGACCTCTAATCCTTCTGCTTATGCTGTCACCCTTTCTTCTCCATTGGGCTCCTCCGATCACAATCTCATATCTTTATCTTGTCCTATCACTCCAATCCCTCCTCAGGATCCCCCTAAGCGAAGGTGCCTCTGGCGTTTTGCCTCTGCTAGTTGGGGGGACCTGAGGAGGTATTTTGCTGATTTTCCTTGGAATGACTACTGCTTCCATGTCAGAGACCTGTCTTTGTGTGCTGAGCGCATAACAGAGGTAATAGTGTCTGGCATGGAGGCATACATTCCTAACTCTTTTTCTCATCCTAAACCTTCTAAACCTTGGTTTAACACAGCTTGTTCTCGTGCTATACATGATAGAGAGGTGGCCCACAAAAGATACTTAAGCCTTCCATCACCAGAATCTCATGCACTTTATATTTCTGCTCGGAACCATGCCAAGTCTGTTCTCCAACTAGCCAAAAACTCCTTCATTAACAGAAAATGTCAAAACCTTTCAAGATCTAACTCCCCTCGTGATTTCTGGCATCTAGCCAAAAATATCTCCAATAACTTTGCTTCTTCTTCTTTCCCTCCTCTATTTCAACCAGATGGCACCACTGCTATCACATCTATTTCTAAAGCTGAACTCTATGCTCAAACCTTTGCTAAAAACTCTACCTTGGACGATTCTGGGCTTGTTCCTCCCTCTCCTCCACCCTCTGACTACTTCATGCCACGTATTAAAATTCTTCGCAATGATGTTTTCCATGCCCTCGCTGGCCTAAACCCTCGGAAGGCTTATGGACCTGATGGGATCCCTCCTATTGTTCTCCGAAACTGTGCCTCCATGCTTGCACCTTGCCTAGTCAAACTCTTTCAGCTCTGTCTGTCAACATCTACCTTTCCTTCTTGCTGGAAGTTTGCCTACATTCAACCTGTTCTTAAAAAGGGTGACCATTCTAATCCCTCAAACTACCATCCTATTGCTTTAATTTCCTGCCTATCTAAAGTTTTTGAATCTATCCTCAACAGGAAGATTCTTAAACATCTATCACTTCACAACCTTCTATCTGATCGCCAGTATGGGTTCCGTCAAGGCCGCTCTACTGGTGATCTTCTGGCTTTCCTTACTGAGTCTTGGTCATCCTCTTTTAGAGATTTTGGTGAAACTTTTGCTGTTGCCTTGGACATATCAAAAGCTTTTGATAGAGTCTGGCACAAAGCTTTGATTTCCAAACTACCCTCCTACGGTTTCTATCCTTCTCTCTGTAACTTCATCTCAAGTTTCCTTTCTGACCGTTCTATTGCTGCTGTGGTAGACAGTCACTATTCTTCTCCTAAATCTATTAACAGTGGTGTTCCTCAGGGTTCTGTTCTGTCACCCTCTCTCTTTTTATTATTCATTAATGATCTTCTAAACCAAACTTCTTGTCCTATCCACTCCTACGCTGATGATACCACCCTGCACTTTTCCATATCTTTTCATAGACGTCCAACCCTTCAGGAGGTAAAGGTATCACGCAGGGAAGCCACAGAACGCCTGACTTCTGATCTTTCTAAAATTTCTGATTGGGGCAGAGCAAACTTGGTATTGTTCAATGCCTCAAAAACTCAATTCCTCCATCTATCAACTCGACACAACCTTCCAGACAACTATCCCCTCTTCTTCAATGACACTCAACTGTCCCCCTCTTCTACACTGAACATTCTCAGTCTGTCCTTTACTTATAATCTGAACTGGAAACTTCACATCTCGTCTCTAGCTAAAACAGCTTCTATGAAGTTAGGTGTTCTGAGACGTCTCTGCCAGTTTTTCTCACCCCCCCAGCTGCTAACTCAGTACAAGGGCCTTATCCGTCCATGTATGGAGTATGTTTCACATGTCTGGGGGGGTTCCACTCATACTGCTCTTCTAGACAGGGTGGAATCAAAAGCTTTTCGTCTCATCAACTCCTCTCCTCTAACTGACTGTCTTCAGCCTCTCTCTCACCGCCGCAATGTTGCATATCTAGCTGTCTTCTACCGCTATTTTCATGCTAACTGCTCTTCTGATCTTGCTAACTGCATGCCTCCCCTCCTTCCGCGGCTTCGCTGCACAAGACTTTCTTCTTTCTCTCACTCCTATTCTGTCCACCTCTCTAATGCAAGAGTTAACCAGTATTCTCAATTATTCATCCCTTTCTCTGGTAAACTCTGGAACTCCCTGCCTGCTTCTGTATTTCCACCTTCCTATGACTTGAATTCCTTCAAGAGGGAGGTTTCAAGATACTTATCCATCAATTTTTGACCACTGCTTTGACCCTTTTATGGAACTGGCATTTCAGTGGGCATTTTTTTATTAGATTTTTGTTGCCCTTGGCCAGTGTCCTTCCTACATAAAAAAAAAAAAAAAAAAAACTGAGTCAATCCACACATACTCTTTAGACATCGTATCTTCATAACATTCAATCTCTTCTTGTCTGCTCCTATACATACAGTGCAGTAGGCACTACTATCCCCTCATACAATATTGTTAATATCCATTCAAGATGCCCTACTCTCAAACAGTCTGTTCATACTTCCAAACACTTTTCCTGCTCTAACCTCTGTCTCTACTCCTCCATCCACTACTATTGTAAATCCAAGATATTTAAAACAGTTTACCTCCTCTAGCTCTTAACCATTCATCTTATCATCACTAGAGCACTTCATTACCTTACTCTTTCCTACATTAATCTTCAGTTTCCCATCTAAACTCCCCTACAAGCCTAGTTCACACCCAACACTGCTGTGTCATTTTGCAAACAGCAATTTACTTACACTCCATTCTTCACCCTTAGCTGTTACCAGACCCAATCCTCTACCCAACTTTCTAACACTGACTTCTCCCACTTCACCATCCATACAGATGTTAAACAGCTCTAACATAACCCCAACTGGAACAGTAACCATTCACTTGTGCTGTTTCCTACCCTTATACATGCTCTACTGTTCTCATAAAAACTTTTCACCTCTTTTAACAACCTACCACCTGAAGCATACAACTTCAAGACATCCCATGTTCCTTCCCTTTCAATTTTGTTGAATGCCTTCTCTAAATCCATAAAAGGCCTCAATACTTCTTTCCTTTTTACTAAACATTCCTCACAAATCAGTTTTACAGCAAACACCTGATCTACACAGCCCCTCCCTCTCCTGGAACCTCCTTGTATATCACGTTACTCCGTCTGACAGAAGTCTTTAAGTGGTATAAGAGTTATAACAAGGGGGATGTAAGCAAAATTCTTAGGATCAGCAACCAGGATAGAACAAGAAATAATGGGTTCAAACTTGAAAAATTTAAGTTTAGGAAAGAGATAGGAAGAAATTGGTTCTCAAATAGAGTGATAGATGAGTGGAACGGACTCAGTAATCATGTTGTTAGTGCTAGGACATTAGGGAGTTTTAAGAGAAGATTAGACGGGTTTATGGATGGGGATGATAGGTGGAAATAGGTAGGTATATTTCATACAGGGACTACCACGTGTAAGCCTGGTCGCTTCTTGCAGCTTCCCTAATTTGTTATGTTCTTATGTTCTTATGTCTGTACCTTCTCTGATTCTCTTTATTAATACATTACCATACACCTTATCTGCCACACTCAATAGATTGATACCTCTGTAATTATACCACTCATGCCTATCCCTTTTCCTTTATACAGTGGAGCTACACATGTACTTGCCCATTCCAATTGTACCATGCTAGTCAGAAAACACACATTTAATAATTTAACCAAGCACTCTATGACACCAATCACACCTGCCTTCAAACACTCCACTGCACATCCATCCAGACCTGGTATTTCTCTACTTTTCATCTCCCTTACTGCTCCTCCTTCGTTAGACTTAACCCATATAACTTCCCTACAAGGTATCCTAAACTTACACACCAATTCTCTCTTCTCAACACCATCACCTTACTTTCCTCAACATCCACCTTCAATTTCCATCTCACACAAACCCTATGGAAATGATCCACCACTCTGGAATTCCCTTTCACTTTTCAGGAGTAAGAGAGTAATCTGCAAACAGACATGTTACTAAAGCCCATCCTACTTCATTCCATTTCAGTAATACACCAACATTTCCTACTTTAGCTTTCATCTCCCTCGAACAGCTGTCCATAAAAATATTAGACATCCATGGAGACATCACAGAGCTGCCTCACTCCAGTTCCTACAGTAAAACTCTCTCCAAGCTTTCTTTCCTGCCTCAAACATGCACTTGCAGCCTCATAAAAAAAATTTATTCTTTTCAATGTTATTTGGCTTTATGGTTTTTTTAAGTGTCTGTTTTGTAAATTTTTGAGGTAATTTACAGGGGAAACTATATGAAACTTGGTATGTAACATCTCTTTTATCAGTATATGCAGACCATAATAAGAATTAATGAAAACTGCTTAATAATGAACAAATTTTCATATTTTAGGAAACAATTCCCCTTAAGCTTTCAAAAACCTCACATGGGCATTGAAGCATCAAAGATAAGGATAAATTAAAAACAAAATGTAAAATTAACATTAGATTATTTAAAAAAAACTAAAGCCAGGACCACAACACAAAATTACTCACCAATCAAATTTTGCAGCAGAGGCTGTCTCAACTGCACCAGAGGTTTGACAATAGTTGGTGTAGGATATGGTGGATATCGGGGATTTGGGTATGCCATGTTGGGGCTCACTTCAAAGGAAAACTTTGAGGAGCTTGGTGATGCAGAAAGTACAGGAGAATTTCGACCTGAAGATGGTGTGTCATCTAATCCAGCACTGCGATGGAAGCGACTCAATCTAAAAATAAATATGTTCTCTGTATTATTAAATATTTGATAAAATCATTGAACAAGTATACAGATAAACTGACAAGAATATCAAAAGTAGAAAAAGGTAAACAGAGTTGTTTAAGTGGTCAAATAAAATTCTTTAAGGAACTTGAAAACATGACTAAATTAGGAGAAGATGCATTGATTCCACAAACGGAAGACTTGAGCATAGATAAATTACTCCTATTCTAGCATTTATATGCTTCACCAAAACTACAAATTATCAGCATCATTTCAATTTCCTTCAGCTATACATCCTTCACAATAATAGAGCTATGTGCATTCACAGACACCCAAAATTCAGGTCCAAATTACACTTTCACTTCCTTCGGTCTTAATGAAACTTCCATCCATTTTGTCACATTGCTGCACTTTTGGGCTTACCAACAAGGCCACTCCTTCACATTCTTCCTTTACCATCAACTGACCTCTGAATCACACTTCTAAACTCATTTCCCTTTCACCTTTGTTTCATTGAGAATATCATATCCAATATCCTTTTCAATATTCCTCCTCTCTACTCTCTTTTAGCATCATTCATTGCATATGAGTAGCCCCGCAGGAGAGAACAATCCAAGCGCCATCCCCAGCGAAAACATGTATTTCTGCATAAACAGGAGCTCAAGGCGTCCTCTTCCACTAGATGTTGCTTAGATTATTCTCTTTCTATGACAATACGGTCTAAACTTCGATACAATGTTGCATATTTTTCGCTTCTGTTGACATGGAGGTTCCTGGGTTAATGTGCTCCACGGGAGAACCATCAAAGTGCCCTGAGCTGTGACGTCATGGCAGCCAGCCAACCCGCACACCCGGCGGTATGAAGTGGATTAAGCATCAAGGCCAGTTGGCCAATAATGTGATGCATGATGTCGTGACGTAGGCAGCATGTGGCCAATGAGCTATCTGCCTGCCCTCCCGGAGACTATCCTTTGAGCTACACCACTAGTACAATTGTTTCTTGGATTGTACTATGTTTTCATGTAGATTTGGACGATGGCTGCACATGGTTCTGATAGTGATGCTGATGACCCAAAAGCTACTCATATGCAAGGGACAAGTGAGAGTGAAAATTAATTAGACACAAGTAGAGGCAGAAAAAGGCCTCGAAATATGGAAGACTGGGGTAGCCATGTTGCAAAGAAAAAGCGTAATCTTGGGCAGGCGTATGTAAGTTATAAAACAATGAAAGACGTGCCAGCATGTGCTGCTGGTAATCCTTGTCATGATGGTTGTTACTCAGGCAGGTGTACAGAACATTTTTGGTGAATTTTGGGCACTGGGGTCGTATGATTCTCAGAATGCTTACATTAAAAAAATTGTGGAAGTGATTCCTGTGAAACGTAAGCGTAGCAAGAAGGAACACAGCAAACAAAGCAATGCAGTATTTTGTAACGTACAATAATAACAAGACTAAGGTGTGCAAGCAAAGATTCATGGCCAAGCATGCCATTTGCACTACACAGCTGACAACAGCATTGGGTAAGGTGACAAGCACCGGTACTCTTATTGGTGACCAATGAGGACACCACACACACCAGCAAACAAGATAGTCAGGGACAAGGCTCTTCGTGTGAGGGAGCACATTAACCTGCTACCTGCCATGATGTCCCACTATAGCAGGGCAAACGCTCCTCACAGAAAGTACCAGGAATCATACCTGTCAATCAAATAGCTATATGTGTCATACATGGAGTGGCTTCATCAGCAGTATCCAGGTGAACAGCAGGTCTCCTTGCATTACTACAATGATGTGTTCATCAATGAATTTAACATCTCCTTTGAAGCACCACGTACAGACACCTGCACCACCTGTGATAAACTCAACACATCAGTAAAAAATGCAGCTGGGGACAAGGCTACTATTGACAACCTTGTGAATCAAAGGAAGAACACCAGCAGTTGGCACAAAAGACACAGGACTTCATAAAGAAGATGCAGACTGATGTCAACTCAGATATTCGTGCCATCTGTGTTGACCTCCAGCAGACTCTACCCATGCCTAAGCTCTCCACTGGTGTGGCATACTACAAATGAAAGATGTGGACTTACAACCTGTGCATCCACAACATGAAAACCAACACCAGCACAATGTACATTTGGGATGAGACTCAGGCCAAGCATCATTCATATGAAGTGGCCAGCTATATTAAGCACTGGGTGGATGAAGAACTTGTTAAGGATGACTTCACATAGCTGGTGGTCTTCTCAGATAACTGCATTGGCCAAAACAAGAAAATTAACCTGGTGCTGTACTACCTATGACTGCTCCATGCAAGGCAACTTTTCTTAATTGACCATGTTTACTTGGTCCCAGGCCATAGTTACATGGCCTGTGATTGTGCATTTGGCAACACTGAGGGGCATCTTAGGCGTGTGCCAAACTTATACACGCCAGATAACTATGTTTTCCACAAAGCATTGGTGTCAGCTGGGTACAAAGTGGTGCGCATGACTCAAGCCATGTTCCTTAACATTGGTGTCATGAAGGGCCACATCACCAAACATCAGGCACCAGGGTCAACATTCAAGGAAGCACAAAAGCTGCTCTTCCGCCAGAATTTTAGAGAAGGTTACTCATCAAGTCGGAATATGCACTTGACAACAAAACGTCACCGAGGTCCAATTGATGAAAGGGAGAGGAGCATGGTCCCATGAGAGGTTCAACCTGAGTACTGTCCCCCTCCCACCCCTGTATGATGCCCCCCAAAACCTCAGTGAAGAGAAGTTCAGTGACCTAACAAGCTTGTTATGCCTCATGCCAGATGACAAGAAGGCCCTTTATCAGGGCCTCCAGGCTGGCACAGTTGAGCACAATGTAGTGCCTCCTGACAAGGATGACAACAAGGTGCTCAATTATGACAACTAATCATGAGGTTAGGGTTGAGGGGGGAGGGGCAGGAAAGGGGGAATCAACATTCAAGTCAACATTTACACCAGTGTGGTAAGTACCCCTGTAATTTTACTTCATATTAGTTACAGTCATCTCTATTATCTTAGTTTACAAGAATACATCAAATTGACTTGAACTCCACAAGTGACTGGACTGTTTTTGTTATCAATAATCACTGAATGTATGATTGGATAAAAAATATTTTTCATGTAACTGGAAAACTGATGTGTCAAGGAGTGTTTTGATATATGTTTTGCAAAAATTGTAAGAATGGTTTTCGAAATATTAAAATGTAAAACTTTAGAAGCTATTTTTTGCAGTTTTCAAGAAATGGCACTTGGATCATTCTCTTGTGGAGCTACTCATATCCACAGCAATGACCCAACTATTTTATGCTTTGTCATACCACAGGGAAAGCATACCAAACATACAGAGGAAGAGAATTTCACTCTCTTTCCTTTGCTCCCATTAGTCAGTCATACATGCTGGAAAAATAGAGACATGCAATTTATACCCAATAATTTGAGGATACTAGATGGTGCAAAACTGAGTGATTGAGCTACAAGATATAGAATACAGAGACAGACCAGACTGGAGGTGGAAAAGTTTATATGCACAGCATGACAATGATTAGCATACTGATATTATTCATAGAGGTAGTTGAAGTGAGACCTTTATTCAGTACATGATGATGATGATGATGATGATGATGATGATGATGATGATGATGATGATGATGATGATGTACAGTAAATGGAAAAAGGCAAAAGACAGTTGCGTGCCTGCTTCCTTGGTACATTCAGAAATGTACCCTCATAAACCATGAGTAAATGTTTGTTGGAAAAAAAAAACAAATGGGAACTTCTACATGTCTGATGCTTACCTCAGGGTGCCAACATAGATGCCAGGGATTATTTATTCATGGCGGGAAATTGTCACTTGTCATCGGCTTCTTCCCTGACTTTCTGCAATTTTATGAGCAAACCTTTCTGCATCCACAGTTTGTTCAAATGACAATGGAGTGTAATCCTGACTTATCCAAGGAAACCTTGACACATATACAAATGCTCCATAAAGCTAATTATGGTGTCAAGGGTATATGTGGAGAGACTGGACTGGCCAAACAAAGCATGCAATGTTGGGTTAAAAGTTGAAATGACTCTCCTGATAGCAAAGTTCTGGCCCAACTTAAATTAAGGAGCCTGGGCCTTCCTCTAGACCAGGGTTTTTCAATCTTTTGCAAGCTGGGCCCCCCCAAAGCTGGTTCAATGCAGATGGGATGCCCCTCCTCCCTGCACCACCCACTCAACCCCCTTCCCAACTATGCCACAACAGATAGATATATAGAATCAGATAGATAGATAGATAGATAGCCCTTGGCTAGGCTATTATTGCATTGGCCCACACTATTATCATTGTTATTATTTTTTTTTCCCTCCCGTCCTGTGCTCACGCTCCCCAGGGAGAGTATCAACTCTCCCCCAGGGGAGCACACTCCCCCCCTGGTTGAGAACCACAGCTCTAGGCACTCAAACCAAATTTTAAATGCCATCAATAGGCAGTTGAAGATCAAGCCAAGTCTGACAGCCCATAAACTTAAAGAAATAATCCCAGAACTGCTCTCTACAGTGTATGTGAGGACCATATCTGAGTGCGAGAAGAAGGTCAACCTTCCTTTCTGTGTTGCCCATCAAAGTTATTGCTAAATCCTAAACAAAAACATGACAGTATAGCATTTGCTCAAAAATACAGCATGTGGCCACTTAACAAGATCAGATACATCCTATGGTTTGATGAGGGCACATTTACCATCACTGATATTCCAGCTAGACATGTTAGAAGGCTGCATAACTCTGAGTGATTTGACCTGCATTACACAGTAAAAACTGTAAAATGCCATGAAAATGTGATGGTCGGGGGAAGTTTTACTTACTATGGAGGTAATATGTTATATTTCCAGGAAAAAAAGGGACTCTATGAACAGGTTAAATGTGAACAAGTTTTTTCATTTAATGTGACCTTGACACAACCTGAAAATCAGTCTGTGCAACTGACTCATGCCTTTTTCCATGCCTCTCACAGTACAAAGATTATAATGATATGCAATAATATGGATTATGAGCAATTTTTTTTTTTTTGTAATTGTTGAAATCTTACCGATTAACTACACAACTTGATGTATGTGTCCGAACTCCTATAACTCCTCCATAGGGAGTTATAGGAAATACATGAGTTGTTCCTCTGTGTGTTGAGACAGCTACCCAGCGTGAGTCCAAGGAGAAAGATATATCAGTTACCTGGAAAAAAAAATCTAGGTTCAGATACAAAATAAAACTTGAAATCTTAAGCTTTGTTACTGTACATAAAGCGCATGTACCTCACGCCATTATTCCTCGGCATTTATAAGTGAAATGTTCAATAGTTTTCTATTTGCATGAAAACGTGTAATATGTGTAAGTATCAGTATTCAATGCTATATTAAGCACTGAAGCCGATGCTCACTTGTTGGTAGTGTGGGGTTAACCTGCTGGTCGCCTGCGGGCATCACTCACGGCCAAGTCGCGCTCAGACAAAGACGGGCAGGATGGTGACCGAGGTAAATACTTTAATTTTGTAGTAAAAACTGATTGTCATAGTGCCAAGTTGATTGCATGTATTGTTAATGAATATTGTAATAAGTTGAAAGTGTTTAATATCAGTGCATAATGTTATTTTGTAAGAAATTGAGACCGAAAACTTGTTCGCAGTTCTTACGGTCATGCCTACCTCATCAATAAACGTGTCAGGGAGAACTGCCTTTCCTCGACCCTATGATGATGGGTGTGATCAGTAAAACAGATCACCTGAGAGTCAACTGATGCCCAGCCGGTGCGGCTACAAGCTTATTTAATGAATTTCATATTAAAAGATCCCATAAAATTACAGACCTCATATGCCAATATGAAATATGTTTCTGGTCTATGGTGTTTACATCAAACATCCACTTTCAATCTATAATTGAGTTAATTGTACACATTAAATTTCCTTTATTCAGAAAATTTAAAGAAACAAGAATAAAACAATTCTAGTTATATTCAAGACTCCAGAAACACATAACAGTAAAGAAGTGCAAATGTTTCAACACTGTAAGTACAGGGGTTCTTGGGTTACGATGGAGTTCTATTCCTTACCTGCAACATATACAAAATTTCAGTGGAAGATGGAATCAACCTAAGCGAACAGTTCCTTACTTTTACTCCTATGATTGGCTTGCTCTACACTTGGCAATGCTCCAGGAAACTTACTTGCAACTTTAAACATCACCAACAGCAGCTTCATCTTACACCTTAAGGTTATGCAAATTAGCACAAGCCTTAAGCCGCATAAACCAACCCTTATTGGGCAAAAACTCTTCACTTCCATTCCTTTCAAGGCCTCAAACAAGCTTTTAGCCTTCTCCTTAATTAACATAAGGCTCAGTAAGATACACTACCGATGCTGGTCTTCCAGCCAAAGTACTACTACCAACTGCTTAATCTCTATAATCAAATCACTAAGCTGTTTGGTTATTACAATCAATTTCTAAGGAGCAGAGCCTTTCACATGTTCAAGGATGCAATCTTTATCCTTAATAATAGTAGTTACAGTCAACTGCCTCAGACCAAGCAGCCACCCAATGTTCATCAGCCTTTCTCCCTTCTACACTCATTTCACTATGTCTGATTTGACTTCCATAAAGATTCCTTTCCTTTTTCTCAATACACTGCCACCAGAAGAGTGTGCCTCACACTTAAGAGTCACAATGAAGGGCAAAAAAAAAGCAACACAAACAGGAGCAAATATTTACTAATCCAACATGGCACACAACTGAGACCGACTCATGCCTCCTTCTTCAGTCTGTTACCACATGATGATGTATTTCTCAACTGCACTCACCAACTAGTTGTTTGTATTACTTCTATTTTTATCAAAATGTAATACATAATTTTTTCATGTTTGCTTTCTTTTTAAATTAGAAAAGATTGTGTTTAGTGTAGCTTAAAAGTAAGAAATGAGCATACTGGAGGGCATGCTTTTACCCTCAATGTAAGTGAAGATTTTTCTTTTTTTTTCATCAGCAAAGAGGAATATACACAACTACAAAACAATGAAAGTTGAGACTGCTGTAAACTGAGGACTCCCTGCAATAGGAAATAGGGAAATATCTATTAAAGATTCTATAATCACTATCTGGTGCAACCCTCTCCCTGCCTATCCTCCTTCTAACTGCATCACTGAATATACAAGCACTGGCTTGCTTACCTTTGCAGTTGTGTCACCACGATGAAGTGTGTACAGGTGATGGATGGCAGATTGTGCAGAGGACAGAGGATGAGACTGCAGACGAAATAAATGGAAATTGTGGCCCTGCTTATCTGCAGTGAGAAGTAGCATGCCCGTTGGGTCAAAACTGAGTGCTACAATGGGTGAGGCCTGGTGGGCACAGAAGTGAGCTATGATGCCACTGATGTTGCTAGATGTCAAGCTCAGCTCACCGCACCCAACCATCTGTTGACAGGAGTTAATAAAGTCCACAATCATTGCAGAATGATGAATATATTGTTTATAAGAAATTCTGGTGATTACTTATGTTCACAGAAGCATTCACTAAGCACTCTCTCTGGTATATTATTACCCACAATTTTTCCTTCTCATTGTGTAGTAAATTTTGTAATGATGTAAAAGAAAACTGGGAGAGAGAGAGAGAGAGAGAGAGAGAGAGAGAGAGAGAGAGAGAGAGAGAGAGAGAGAGAGAGAGAGAGAGAGAGAGAGAGAGAGAGAGAGAGAGAATTGGGGATATGAATGGAAAGTCAGCAGCAGTGAGGTAGATGAGGTTTAAAAAAAAAAAGGGAGGGGGAAGGAGTAAATAGAAATGGAAAGTACCTGATGAACTTGCAGAGCAAGAGTCATTCCAGACAAATATCTTTTTCCAACATAAAATGATCCACAGATATACATGGAGGAGGAAAGGTGAAAGTGGTGAACAGAAGAATCTGATTGACTATATAGCCATGGATATGAAACTGAGGAACATAGAGGAATATGAGATGGTAGTTGAAAGACTGAAGGAAGCTATGGCTGGTGACGCATTAAGTGTAAAAGAGATGTATCAATAAATGTATTCAAGGATAAAGTGACTGCAGTAACAATGGAAGTAGTAGGGCACAGGAAGCTTATAGATAGGAGTAAGGGATACGCATGGTGGAGGGCTGAAATGGAAGAGGCCATAAAAAAAAGAGGAGAGCATGTGAGGTGTCTTGTGGACAAGGGGCAAATGCACTAACTCCATCAAAATTGAGTGATGTGTGTGGAAGTATTGAAAATCTTGTGGTGATGAAGGTTTTGTGATTCCGACTCATGCGGGCTCAGAATTCTAGATTCAATCTCCCCTGTTTTCCACATGTGAAGTGGTGAGGGGTTCTGGGATTCCTGACCATCTCTTCATCCATATATGCAAAGGCCTGCCTTATTCTTCTCAATAAGTTATAGGTTTCTCCTGTAATTTTGCTAATGTGTCTCTCCGGGGTCAGGTTCCCAGTCACTGTAACACTGAGATCCTTTTCCTCTTCTGCTCCACTCAACCTTACACCATTCAACACATAATTTTCTTTTACTCTTCTTGTACTTTTTCCAAATTCTATTATCTTACACTTCTTTAAATTAAATTCCATTTCCCATCTATAAGTCCACTCTGATATCTTGTTTAGGTCTTCTTGTAATGTTCCACAGTCCTCAACACTCAACTTTCTTCAGCAACTTTGCATCATCCACAAAAAGGCTCATGTAGCTGTTCACACTCTCCGTCATATTATTTATATAGACTGCAAACATAACTGGTGCAAGTACTAAACCTTGGGGTACTCCACTTATGACTTCCCTCCATGATGATTTTTTATCTTTTACCACCATTCTCATTTCTCGGTTTGTCAAGAAATTTTCCATCCATCTCAGCAGGCACCCCCTTAGCCCACCATTATGCTTCAACTTCCACAACAATTTCCTATGTGTATATATATATATATATATATATATATATATATATATATATATATATATATATATATATATATATATATATATATATATATATATATATATATATATATATATATATATATATATATATATATATATATATATATATATATATATATATATTAGGGACACCAGCCAAGAGCAACAAAAATCCAATAAAAAAATAAATAAATAAAAAAAAAAGGCCCACTGAGATCCCAGTCTCCAAATAGGGTCCAAACCAATAGTCAAAAATTAAAGAATAAGTGTCTTGAAACCTCCCTCTTCAAAGAATTCTTAAAGGATAAGTGTCTTGAAACCTCCCTCTTGAAAGAATTAGAATTAAAGGAAGATGGAGATACAGAAGCAAGCGGGAAGTTTCAAAGTTTACCAGAGAAAGGGATGAATGATTGAGAATACTGGTTACCGTATTTGACGGCATATAGGACACACCTTTTTCCCAAATTTTTGGCTAAAAAATATGTCCAATATGTGAAGTTAAGACCTCCTATAGGCTAATCATCTCCCTGATGCTCACTAACCTAGCTTACGAACGGTACTTCTTTTTCTTTTTTTTTATGTAGGAAGGACACTGGCCATGGGCAACAAAAATCTAATAAAAAAAAATGCCCACTGAAATGCCAGTCCCTTAAAAGGGTCAAAGCAGTGGTCAAAAATTGATGAATAAGTGCCTTGAAACCTCCCTCTTGAAGGAATTCAAGTCACAGGAAGGTGGCAATACAGAAGCAGGCAGGGAGTTCCAGAGTTTACCAGAGAAAGGGATGAATGATTGAGAATACTGGTTAACTCTTGCGTTAGAGAGGTGGACAGAATAGGGGTGAGAGAAAGAAGAAAGTCTTGTGCAGCGAGGCTGTGGAAGGAGGGGAGGCATGCAGTTAGCAAGATCAGAAGAGCAGTTAGCATGAAAATAGCGGTAGAAGACAGCTGGATATGCAACATTGCAGCGGTGAGAGAGAGGCTGAAGACAGTCAGTTAGAGGAGAGGAGTTGATGAGATGAAAAGCTTTTGATTTCACCCTGTCTAGAAGAGCAGTATGAGTGGAACCCCCCGAGACATGTGAAGCATACTCCATACATGGACGGATAAGGCCCTTGTACAGAGTTAGCAGCTGGAGGGGTGAAAAAACTGGTGGAGATGTCTCAGAACACCTAACTTCATAGAAGCTGTTTTAGCTAGAGATGAGATGTGAAGTTTCCAGTTCAGATTATAAGTAAAGGACAGACCAAGGGTATTCAGTGTAGAAGAGGGGGACAGTTGAGCATCATTGAAGAAGAGGGGATAGTTGTCTGGAAGAGGGGATAGTTGTGTTGAGTTGATAGATGGAGGAATTGAGTTTTTGAGGCATTGAACAATACCAAGTTTGCTCTGCCCCAATCAGAAATTTTAGAAAGATCAGAAGTCAAGCGTTCTGTGGCTTCCCTGCGTGATATGTTTACCTCCTGAAGGGTTGGACGTCTATGAAAAGACGTGGAAAAGTGCAGGGTGGTATCATCAGTGCAGGAGTGGATAGGACAAGAAGTTTGGTTTAGAAGATCATTAATGAATAAGAAGAGAGTGGGTGACAGGACAGAACCCTGAGGAACACCACTGTTAATAGATTTAGGAGAAGAACAGTGACCGTCTACCACAGCAGCAATAGAACAGTCAGAAAAGAAACTTGAGATGAAGTTACAGAGAGAAGGATAGAAACGCATGTTTATAAATATCAGCTGATCGGAACCCTGACTTGATGCCAACAGCCATTTGATGATGATCATAAGAAAACACACCAACACCCTCACTGTTATGGTAGCAGAAGGAAAAAGATTGAGCTCCACAATCTCCTACAAAGTACAAGTGGTAGATTATGCCAAAGAGCATGGCAACAGAGCAGCAGTAAGGGCTTTTGGGCCACTACCTACGGAAAAAATTATACATGTCTGGCAACAGCAAGAACTCCAACTGGAGAAAAAGGTAAACATAGCCTTCATTGCCCAGCCCCACATTGGCCAGAACTTGAGGTTGACATAAAAATGTGGGTGATAAAATGAGAGAAATTCAGGGAGAAGTGTTTATACTAAAATGATAATTCATGATGCCAGGAAAGAAGCAGAACAATAAGGAATACAGAGTTTTGCAGGAACAGATGGTTGGTGTTACGAGTTTATGAAACAGCAGGGTTTATCAATGCGTATAAAAACATCTATTGCATAGCAAATGCCTGCTAATTATGACGAAAAATATTAGAATTTCATAGATTTGTTATAACTGCACAAAAGAAAATTTGTTTTGAACTGGGCCAAATAGGGAACATGGATGAAGTTCCACTCACATTTGGACAGGAATGTGCCTGCCAGAGGGTCTAAAACTACCTGGCCATGAAAAGACTCACTATACAGAAGTTCTAGCCTGTTGTGCTGATGGCACAAAACTGCCACCTCTCTTGATATTTAAAAGAAAAACTCAGCCTAAAGATAAAATTTCAACAGGTGTATTTGTTCACATCCACCGAAAAGACTGGATGGACAAAAATGGAATGAAACTGTGGTTTCAAGATGTATGGTCAAGGATTCCTAGTGGACTGTTAAGAAAACCTTCTCTTCTGGTTTGGGATTAGTTTTGAGCGCATAGAACTGCAGCCATTAAAAAAATAGTGGGTGAATTGAAAACCCAGTTAGCTGTCATTCCTGGTAGACAACTGCAGCCTTTAGATGTGTCTGTGAATAAGCCATTTAAGCAAAACATGCATGAACATTGGAACAAGTAGATGACTGAGCCACATCATGACCTCACACCCACAGGAAGAATAAGCAGCCCCACCATTGCCCAAGTGTGTGAGTGGGTGAAGAAATCTTGGGATGACATTAGGCCTGAAATCACTGTGAAGTCTTTTAAGAAGTGTGGCATTAGCAATCTCCTTGATGGCACAAAAGATTATGTGTTATTTGAAGTCAGTGATTCCAGCAGTAGTGACAAAGATGAAAAAGACTTTTTGGGTTTGAAGATGATGAAGACTTTTCTGGTAATGAAGATAGTTAAAGTGTTTTCCCAATTTCTTGCCGTGTTTTGGTTTATGTTCAAGTGTACCGGCAGATTGTTTTAATAAAATGGATTCTGCTTTATTTATTGCTTTATGCACTGCTGGCCTTATTTTAGGTTTCAATGTTTCATTACTATTGTGATTTCTTTGCTTTGTATGTTTGTACTATCAGCTTGTTTTTAGGCTACACAGTAATGTTTTCTGCTATAGCTAAGGTGTTTTTGCAATGTTTTCTGCTTAGTTATTTTGTTTTTTTGGTTTCATTTACAATGTTTTACAATTACAATACTATTGAGATATTTTGTTTATGCTTGTTGCTTGTCTGTACTGCCAACTTGCTTTTATACAGCAATGTTTTGTGCTTGTGTAATGTGCTGCTAAATTGCTTTCAACAATATATGCTTAAATACACTACAACCTTTTTTTTCATGAATCTGATCTGCTGAAATAGGGGTGTCTTATATGTCTGTGTGTCCTATATGCCACCAAATACAGTAACTGTTGCATTAGAGAGGTGGACAGAATATGGGTGAGAGAAAGAAGAAAGTCTTGTGCAGCGAGGCCACAGGAGGAGGGGAGGCATGCAGCCAGCAAGGTTAGAAGAGCAGTCACTATGAAGATAGCGATAGAAGATAGCAGAGATGCAACAATGCAGTGGTGAGAAAGAGGCTGAAGACAATCAGTTAGAAGAGAGGAGTCGATGAGATGAAAAGCTTTTGATTCCATCCTGTCTAGAAGAGCAGTATGAGTGGAACCCCCACAGACATGTGAAGCATACTCCATACATGGACAGATAAGGCCCTTGTACAGAGTTAGCAGCTGGAGCAACTATGTTATGAATAGTCAGCAGAGTGAGGAGGACAGAGGTTTGTTGCTCCATTTTGATGTGCCATCCACATTTAAGGAGGCACAGGTGCTAGATGCACGTAGCAGCCTGGTGCTTGGTTGTTTTGGAGTCAGGGTAACTTAGGAGCATTTGGCGCAGTTTTGGTGGTTGGATGTGTCTATGTTTGTTAAGTGTAACCGCTTGTGTTAGGCTGACAAGCCTGATGAGCTCTTGTCTGGGGCCCCTCTCCAATGTGCTATGGCTAGTGTTGTTTCTCCTGGTGTGGGGATTGCTTGTAAGGGTGCTAACCCGATTCCTCCTTCCGGGGCAAGTTATTATGATGTATTTGACATGAGCATTACAGTGCCATGTCGAGAGGCAGTGCTAAGTAAGGTTGCTAATGAGAGTTTGTTGCTTGCCACTCAGGAAGCACCCTCAGTGTTGCTGGGTGCTGCCTGTGGCTGAGTAGCTGTTACTTGTCAGGTGCTGGGCAGGAGACATATATTTTATGATGATGGAAATTATGGTTGTAACAATGTATGTATGCATATATATATATATATATATATATATATATATATATATATATATATATATATATATATATATATATATATATATATATATATATATATATATATATATATATATATATAAACTGTAGGAGGGTAGTATCTCAGTACCGAAGCTCAAGGATGCCATCCAGTAGCTGTGGGATTCCATGCCTTAAACTTACTTCCAGACTGTAGCAGACTTTTTTTTTTTCTTCCTTGAGCCTTCTATTGTACCCAATTTAGTTCAAGATAGACAAAATTCTTACCCTACATATGTCAACTGTGCCTACTGTGTATGTATATATATATATATATATATATATATATATATATATATATATATATATATATATATATATATATATATATATATATATATATATATATATATATATATATATATATATATATATATATATATATATATATATATATATATATATATATATATATATATATATATATATATATATATATATATATATATATATATATATATATATATATATATATATATATATATATATATATATATATATATATATATATATATATATGGCATATTGCCACATCACTGGGTATCTTGGGGTTTTTGTTCTTTAATTCTCTTGCTGTAAGAGTCGGGTTGGACTCCACCTGCCTTCTGATGATATTCAGGGTCCTGTCTGAAAGCAGCATTTTCTTCCCAGCCCTTTTTTATGGTCCAGTGCCAAGTATTTTTTTTATCCATAACTGAACTGTACAGACTGAAACTCCTATATTCTCTGCAATACACCGATTAGACTATCCCTCCTTGTAGAGGATGTGTATGACCTCTACCTGAGCCTTTGTGAGCTGTTTTTTCTTCAACATTGTTAGCAGTTGAGGGGTTGGAAGTAAGTGTGCCTTGCAAAGAAATTAACAAGGGAAAGAACCATAGAGCAACAGACATCATCTTGCCAAGGCACAAGGCACCTGAGCGCATTCTGGGGAGCAGAGACTGGAGGCAAGATGTCAATGAGCTGCCAACTAAAAAGTGTTTCCAGATCTCTCAAGAAATAACAAGATATCAGGCACATTTTACTAAGCACAGTTTTTACATATGTTCTGCCTGCTGCACATATATCAACCATGCCTACTGTATTTTTTATTTATTCATTTATTTTTTTTTAAGTAGGAAGGACACCAGCCAAGGGCAACAAAAATCCAATTGAAAAAAAAGCCCATTGAAATATCGGTCCCCGAATAGGGTCCAAAGCACATTAGAATAATATTGGGAGGAACATAAAACACTGTATCATATCCGGCTAACATTCTGAAAGATCTCGTATTATATCTGAGAAGAAATGTAACACACACTGGCTCAAATGACCATGACGCAGTATGTGCGTCACTCAGATATGCTACGAGAGATGAAATGACGTATGTACTGCATCATCGTGCCAAAGAGGTTAATAGATTAAAAGAACACTGACTGTCTACCACAGCAGCAATAGAATGGTCAGAAAGAAAACTAGAGATGAAGTTACAGGGAGAAGGATAGGAGCTGTAGGAGGGTAGTTTGGAAATCAAAGCTTTGTGCCAGACTCTATCAAAAGCTTTTGATATATCCAAGGCAACAGCAAAAGTTTCACCAAAATCTCTAAAAGAGGAAGACCAAGACTCAGTAAGGAAAGCCAGATCACCAGTAGAGCGGCTTTGATGGAACCCATACTGGCGATCAGATTGAAGGTTAAGTGATAGATGTTTAAGAATCTTCCTGTTAAGGATAGATTCAAAAACTTTAGATAGGCAGGAAATTAAAGCAATAGGACAGTAGTTTGAGGGATTAGAACGGTCACCCTTTTTAGGAAACAGGTTGAATGTAGGCAAACTTCCAGCAAGAAGGAAAGGTAGATGTTGACAGACAGAGTTGAAAGAGTTCAGCTGGGCAAGGTGCAAGCACCAGATCCATAAGCCTTCTAATGGTTTAGGCCACTGAAGGCATGGAAAACATCATTGCAAAGAATATTAATAGATGAAGAATATTAATAGAATGAAGTAGTCAGAGCTAAGCTAAAGGAGAGGATAGAACAAGCCCTGAATCATCCAAGATAGTTTTTAGCAAAGGTCTGAGCAAAGAGTTCAGCTTTAGAGATAGATGTGATAGCAGTGGTGCCATCTGGTTGAAATAAAGGAGGGAAAGAAGAAGAAGCAAAGTTACTGGAGATGTTTTTGGCTAGGTGCCAGAAGTCACAAGGGAAGTTAGATATTAAAAGATTTTGACACTTTCTATTAATGAATGAGTTTTTGGCTAATTGGAGAACAGGCATGGTTCCAGGCAAAAATATAAAAAGCATGATATTCTGATGATGGAAGGCTCAAGTACCTTTTGTGGGCCACCTCTCTATCATGTATAGCACGAGGACAGGCTATGTTAAACCAAGGTTTGGAAGGTTCAGATCGAGAAAAAGAGTGGGGAATGTACGCCTCCATGTCAGACAATATCACCTTTATTATGCACTCGGCACATAGCAATGGATCTCTGACACAGAAACAGTAGTCATTCCAAGGAAAACCAGCAAAATACCTCTTCAGGTCCCCACAACAGAGGCAAAATGCCCAAGGCACTTCCACTCAGAGGGATCCTGAGGAGGGATTGGAGTGATAGGACAAGATACAGATATGAGACTGTGATTGGAGGAATCCAGCAGAGAAGATAGGGTAACAGTATAAGCAAGAATAGAGGTTAGGAAACGATCAAGAACGTTGGGGCATATCTCCAAGGTGGTCAGAAATACGAGTAGGGTGTTGCACCAATTGCTCTAGGTTGTGGAGGATAGCAACTGACCATCCTGGCTGGTTCATCAGGATGGTCAGTGAAGGGAGAGGAAAGCCAAAGCTGGTGGTGAACATTGAAGTCTCCAAGGATGGAGATCTCTACAGAAGGAAAGAAAGTCAGAATGTACTCCACCTTGGAAGTTCAGTAGTCAAAGAATATCTTATAGTCAGAGAAGTTAAGTGAGAGGTATACAGCACAGATAAATTTAGTTTGAGAGTGACCCTATAGTCATAGCCAGATAATGGAAAACTCGGAAGATTCAAGAACGTGGGCACTAGAGCAGGTTAAGTCATTGTGCATATAGATGCAACATCCAGCTTTGGATTGAAAATGAGAATAGAGAAAGTAGGGAACAGAAAAGGAATAGAAATGTATATGAGTCAAGTTGTAAGTGCTAAAAGTAGAGGAAGGCCACTTGAACAATGAAAGGAAGAGAGTACATTAATGAAAGAAGTGCTGGAACAAGTAAGAAGGGAATGTTTGAATGGGGAGACAGAGAGAGATGGTCTTCAGCTGTGACCATCCCCTTAGGGCTTAGATAATACTTATGGAGAGAGGAGATAGATAGACAGGTAAATATAGTTAGACAAATAGAAAGATAAATGGCTGGATAAACAGAGTACTAAATAGTTTAGTTCCACTGTAACTGCAGATTATGTAAAAGTTTAGATTTTAGGTAGCAGCTTGTCTCTTCCAGAAATAAGGGCAGGTCTAGCATAGCAAATGCCATCTTACATATTCTTTCACCATCATTAATATTCTATGTAAGATAGGTATTGTGATGGGGACCTTCCCACCATTGTCTATTTTTCATATTCTCTAAGTGGTGATGTTAATTGACAGATGCAGTGTGACTTTCCCTCTTAAAAATGGTAATTTTAATGGATAAGAGGTGACTGGCACCAGGCATAGCTCAATGACAGACAATTCCAGTTGTGGGGAGCACACAGAGCTGCCTGGCAAAAGTCCAACAGAAGATTACTTGGTGTGGTAATCTACTGTGGGACTCTTGGAGATTTGTATATCCCTATAATATTCTCACTTGATATGTATCCCTCATCTGTGTTGGCACCTTTGAGGCAGGCTACAGGCAAAGGGAAACCTTGACATCCAACTCATAGTGTGCCTGAATATGAGCAGCTGTAGTATGAGGTGGCAGCTGGTATGAAAACTGTTGACTTTGGTTCTAGGACATTGGGTGTCCCATTCCAGTCAGCTATTGAGCACCAATTGTTGCCAACATAAATCTCTTTTATCTAGATTTGCTGTGGTTACAACTGTCCCAATATATTTCTTAGCTGTCCTTTTGTGAGCTGGTCAGTTCCTGTCCTGTGGAATGCCACTATGGCTATCTTATAGAAGAGAGTCCTTGGGAAGAGACATGTATAGATAACTATATAGACAAATGATCTTTAATAGTAGTTTTCTTTTTGCACTGTAACATCCCACTTGTTTGGGAGAAGGCTGGATGTGCTTTTCATTTTTCAATAATATAGCACTTTCATGATGAACTTGAACAAGATATTTTTAACTCTAGACTAAGATTCTCTGGAGTAGTACCTGTGTGTCAATGACAGTAACAATGCCAGGCGTTGGTTGGCTGGAAGGAGCTGACTGCTGGGCAGGAGAACCACCACGCTGGCCCATCAGGTTGGAAGCAACACTCTCACTCAACTCCTTCAGACCCTATCAAAAGTAGCAGATATTAATTAATCAATTAATTTTCTTCCATAAATACTGAAAAATCCTAGATTTAAAAGGAAAGTTAGCATTATTTATAACCATGAGCACAAATAGGAACATATGAGAAAGAATCTTTTGAATGTTCCACAAAGATAATCTTACATTTTTTAAAGGGAATTTCACTTATAAATACAAAACATTATTACATCACGAGTGGAAACAGCTGTTTTGTGTGTGTGTGTGTGTGTGTGTGTGTGTGTGTGTGTGTGTGTGTATATATATATATATATATATATATATATATATATATATATATATATATATATATATATATATATATATATATATATATATCCTCATGTGTTTGAGGCAACTGACAAAAGCCCCTTTTCTGTTCCCTCCTACTTTCTCTATCTTCATTTTCACTCCAAAGCCGGATGTTGCGTCTCTGTGCACAACAACTTAACCTGCTCTCGTGCCCACGTTCTTGAATCTTCTGAGTCTTCCATTGTCTGGCTATGACTACAGGGTCACTCTCAAACTGAATTTATCTGTGCTGTATATCTCTCACCTAACTCCTCTGACTATAAGATATTCTTTGACTACTGAACTTCCAAGGTGGAGCACATTCTGACTCTCTTCCCTTTTGCAGAGATCTCCATTCTTGGAAATTTCAATGTTCACCACCAGCTTTGGCTTTCCTCTCCCTTCACTGACCATCCTGGTGAACTAGCCTTTAACTTTGCTATCCTCCACAACATAATGCACTGGTGCAACACCCTACTCATATTCCTGACCGTCTTGTGGAGGTATGCACAATATTCTTGACCTTTTCCTAACCTCTAATCCCTCTGCTTATGCTGTTACCCTATCTTCTCCATTGGGCTCCTCCAATCACAATCTCATATCTGTATCTTGTCCTATCGCTCCCATCCCTCCTCAGGATCCCCATGAGTGGAGGTGCCTCAGGCATTTTGCCTCTGCTTGTTGGCTCCAATAAGAGAAGAAAGAATGGCTGCAAAAGTAATTAAAAAATAAGGTTGGAAGAGTATGTCAAGTAAGAAATTAAAAATATTGGGGCTAATTTTTGAATTGTTAAGAGAATAAAAGCTTGAGGTCAAGTTAGACCTTCAATAACTTGGGGAAATCAAAAATGTAAAGGAGCTGCTCCTAATTTTAAAAGTAAAGATAAAGTAATTAAAGTATAAGAAAAATCAGTTGAGTATATATATATATATATATATATATATATATATATATATATATATATATATATATATATATATATATATATATATATATATATATATATATATATATCTGGATATAATTAAGATTGTTGATGCTAAAGCCTGAATTAAAAAATATTTAATTGCAGCTTCCATTGAATAAGGGCATAATTTGATTGCAATAAGAGGAATAAATGAAAGTAAATTTAGTTCAAGCCCAATTCAAGCTCCAAATCACGATGAGGTATAATTCTTTTTATTGCCTCTGAAGTTCTTTTTTTCTTTTCATTTTTCTGGGGCTTTCTTCCATAGAAGCCTAGCTCTGAGGAAGTATTTTGCTGATTTTCCTTGAATTGACTACTGCTTCCGTGTCAGAGACCCATCTCTGTGTGCCAAGCACATGACAGAGGTGATATTGTCTGGCATGGAGATGTACATTCCTCACTCTTTTTCTCGATCTAAACCTTTCAAACCTTGGTTTAACACAGCCTATTCTCGTGCTATACATGATAGAGGTGGCCCACAAAATGTACTTGAGCTTTCCAGCATCAGAATCTTATGCACTTTATGTTTCTGCTCAGAAACATGCCAAATCTGTTTTCCAACAAGCCAAAAACTCCTTCATTAACAAAAAAAGTGTTAAAATCTTTCAAGATTTTAACATGACTTCTGGCACCTAGCCAAAAAATATATCAAATAACTTCTTCTTTCCCTCCTTCATTTCAACTAGACAGCACCACTACTATCGTGTCTATCTCTAAAGCTGAACTCTTCACTCAAACCTTTGCTAAAAACTCTACCTTGGATGATTCAGGGCTTGTTCCTCCCTCTCTTCCACTTCATGCTACCTATTCTTTGCAATGATGTTCTCCATGCCCTCACTGGCCTAAACCATCGGGAGGCTTATGGACCTGATGGGGTCCCTCCTATTGTTCTCTGAAACTGCACCTCTATGCTTGCACCTTGCCTAGTCAAACCCTTTCAGTTCTGTCTGTCAACATCTACCTTTCCTTTTTGCTGGAAGTTTGCCTACATTCAGCCTGTTCCTAAAAGGGGTCACTCTTCTAATCCCTCAAACTACTGTCCTATTGTTTTAATTTCCTGCCTATCTAAAGTTTTTTAATCTATCCTCAACAGGAATATTCTTAAACATCTATCACTCCACAACCTTCTATCTGATTGCCAGTACGGGTTCCGTCAAGACCGTTCTACTGGTGATCTGGCTTTCCTTACTAAGTCTTGGTCATCCTCTTTTAGAGATTTTGGTGAAACTTTTGCTGTTGCCTTAGACATATTAAAAGCTTTTGAAAGAGTCTGGCACAAAGCTTTGATTTCCAAACTACCCTCCTATGGGTTCTATTCTTCTCCCTGTAACTTCATCTTAAGTTTCCTTTCTGACTGTTCTATTGTTGCTGTGGCAGATGGTCACTGTTCTTCTCCTAAATCTATTAACAGTGGTATTCCTCAGGGTTCTGTCCTGTCACCCACCCTCTTCCTACTATTTATCAATTATCTTCTAAACCAAACTTCTTGTCCTATCCACTCCTACACTGATGATACCATCCTGCACTTTTATACGTCTTTTCATAGACATCCAACCATTCAGGAAGTAAACAGGGAAGCCACAGAATACCCAACTTCTGATCTCTCTAAAATTTCTGATTGAGGCAGAGCAAACTTAGTATTGTTCAATGCCTCAAAAACTCAATTCCTCCATCTATCAACTCGATACAAACTTCCAGACAACTATCCCCTCTTCTTCAATGACACTAACCTGCCCCCCTATTCTACACTGAACATCTTCAGTCTGTCCTTTACTTATAATCTAGACGAAACTTCACATTTCATCCCTAGCTAAAACAGCTTCTATGAAGTTAGGTGTTCTGAGACGTCTCCACCAGTTTTTCTCACCCTTCTAGCTGCTAACTCTGTACAGGGGCCTTATCTGCCCATATATGGAGTATGCTTCACATGTCTGGTGGGATTCCACTCATACCAGTCTTCTAGACAGGGTGGAATCAAAAGCTTTTCATCTCATCAACTCCTCTCCTCTAACTGATTGTCTTCAGCCTCTTCCTCATTGCCACATTGTTGCATCTCTTGCTATCTTCTACCATTATTTTCATGCTAAGTACTCTTCTGATCTTGCTAACTGCATGCCTCCCCTCCTCCAACAGCCTTGCTGCACAAAGCTTTCTTCTTTCTCTCACCTCTATTTTGTTCATGTCTCTAATGCAAGAGTTCACCAGTATTCTCAATCATGCATCCCTTTCTCTGGTAAACTCTGGAACTCCCTACCTGCTTCTGTATTTCCACCTTCCTATGACTTGAACTCCTTCAAGAGGGAGGTTTCAAGACACTTATCCTTCAAATACTGACTACCACTTTGGACCCTATTCAGGGACTTGTATATCAGTGGACTTTTTTTTTTTATATTGGATTTTTTGTTACCCTTGGCTGGTGTCTTTCCTACATAAAAATAAATAAATAAATAAATAAAAAATCATGCAGTGAGGTGAATAATGTAATTCTAATCCTCATTCCCTCACATAATACAAGTAGCCTACTAATCATATGTACATTGGCATTGTGGTGATTTACCATTACCGAAGTAACATTATACCATTCATAAACATTGGTGGTAGCCACAAATCAGTAGCACCATGAACACCACTGGCATTGCTATTCGTCACATTATACACACCCATGCTAGGCAACCTATAATGTTAGTTTCAAAAATCTTTCTCTTTGCTAAACCCCTTTTTGCATGATTTCCCACTATCTTTACATTGTTTAGGATTTTTCAGTGCATAAAAATATTGAAAATTGGCTGGCACCATGGGTGGGTCCATCGTTAAAATGACCAGCACTGCACAAGTTAACAACCATTTTTTTTTAAACTTCAGGAATAGCAATAAAAGTGAAGTATAGTCGTTTCCTCTTTGTTATAAATTTTTCCTGTACAATCAATCATATTAGTGGTTCTCTAGTTCATTTAAATGAAAACTGCACATCAAGCTAACTCACCACTTTATAAATTCTTCCATAAGTTTTTCTGTTTACCCACATTACCTGACTTATGATTCTTATTCTTCTATATTTACTATGATCCAGGGTATTGATTGCCACTTCATTCATGCAACCCTCAACTAAACATTGCTTACCAGTGACTACTTTTGCTATCTTTAAGCAGACCATATTTTCTTTTTTATCTCTAAGCAAACCATATTTTCAGAAGATGCTGTTCAGCTAATATTCTTACAGCACATGTTCTTTTGAGATGCAATAAACAAGTGCTTGCATATCTTAACATCAACATATGCCTATATAATTCAAACAATTTATAGTGTGAAAAGGCTCTGTGAATTACAAACCTTGGTAAGAGACTTGACAGCATGAAAAGCAAGTACACAGTGCCTTAATGCATAAAGCAATGAATGGTGCAAATCACCATTTATATATCTAAACATAAATAATAAGATACATCTACTACATACACATTATTCACCCTTAGCAAGCTTATACTATCCAATATATTAACAGATAAATCTACATTGGAACTAGCCTAAGAGATACTTTGAAACAACAACATTATCCTGGTACTGTTCTACTCTCTTTCCTAATTCCTAGTCTGGGCAACATGAAATACTCCCTCCATTTTCAATTTTTCTATAAAATTGATAATAATAACCTTCCAATAATTAAGTGACATAATATAAACTACACACCTTTGTGAGAGATTTGGCAGCATGTATAACTGTGGCTTTATAGGATGTAGTTCCTTCAGAGACCATTCCACCAAAGGACTGGTGCAACGGAATGAGGCGGCGGTCTGCATATGCTAACCAGCGGTCACCTAATGCTATAGGATTGACACTGCAAAATACAAAGAATTACAGGATATGTAATTATGATATATAAGTAAATAGTATAAGTATCTACATTAAAAAACATTGACAAAGATATTGAAAAGTTATCAAAAGCACTATTAAATTGAGGATGACATAAATATATAAATATTCAAAACATTAACTTCCAAAAACATTTCAATAATCAATAAATACCAATGGGAATACAATATTCCATAAGTCTTGAATATCTTTACTTCTGAAGTTATAAATAAGTGAAAGGAACAAACAGATGGAAGTAATATGAATTTCTGTACCAAGGTGATCAGGTCAAACCCTAATCTTGACTTTCATACTACAGTTCTGACTTTTATTTCAAGATATTATCTAATCTGCAAAAAAAATAATATGGAACAAGATGTGCCTTATGAGGTAGTCTGGTCTGCTGGCCAGATTTCAAAGGAATGTTATATGAAAAGCTCTTGTTCAACAAGTCTGCTGATGCTATAAACACTAAGTACATCAAATTCATATTTATTTATTTTTTTTTTATTGGCAAGGTAGCAAATAAAAGTACCTTGGACCTGGGCTAGGGTAGCAAGTGGTGACAGTAAAGGTGTCTTCTAGAGTGGATGCATCAAACACTGCCAGCTTCTCCAGGAAGGTTATAACAACAATATTCTTATTGGCTTGAATATCATGAACTGGATGCTTGAACTTTATGATTTTCACCTGAAAATTCAAGTCAAAATAAATAGTGCAGTAAAAAACAAGTTCTACTAAATAATGATTGATGTCCTGTCTGTGTGCTCCAAGTGCTCCAAAAACAAATGAATGAAAAAAAAAAAACTCACTGAAGATCCCAGTCCATACAGAGTTCAGTCCCAAAAGCAACTCAAGGATTATACAGAAAAGTATCTTGAAAGTCCCATCTTGAAAGAATTTAAACCGTAAGCAAGAAGTAATACAGAACCAGACACAGATTTTTAAAGTTTACTAAATGGGATGAAACACTGAGAATATTGGTTAACTCTTGCATTAGGGAGCTTGACAAAATAGTGGTGAGAGAAAGTAAAGTAATGTGAAGCAAGACCATGAAAGTGGGAAGAGGCAGATAAATAACAAGATCAGAAAAGGAGTAAGCATGAATATAGTGATGAAAGACAGTATATACAATCTTGCTTCAAAGAGATAGACTGAAGACAATCACTAACAAGAGAATTGATCTAACAAATACTTTTGATTCCACTCTGTTTAAGAGAATATAATGAGTGGAATCCTCCATATGTCTGAAATGTACTCCATACATGGGCAGATAAGGCAACTTATAGAGTTTGCTACTGGAAGGGTAAGAAAAACTGATGGAGACAGCTCAGAATGCCTAACTTTATTTAAGTTATTTTAGCAAGAGATGTGATGTGAAATTCTCATTTTAGATTTTTTTTTAATAATGGACAAAACAAAGATGCTCAGTGTAGAAGAGGGAGACAGTTGAATGTCAAAGAAAAGAGGGGGACAGCAATCTGGAAGGTTGTGTTGTGTTGATAGATGTAGGAATTTGACTTTTGAGGTAAAGAACAACACTGAGTTTGCTCTATCCCAATCAGGAATTTTAGAAAAATCAGAAGTTAGGCATTCTGTGGCTTCTCTGTGGGAACTGTTCAATTCATAAAGAGTTGATGTCTAAGCAAAGACATGAGTTGGTGAGCCAGTAGCCTCAAAAGGGCCACTAATTATATTGACTTCCCTATGTTTATGCAACAAGCTCTTTATCATATTATCAGCACACAACAACTGATGTAGTCAATGAGGTTTGTAGCAAAAATGTACATAAGTATAACTGTTGCATTTTCCTGAAAAAAAAAAAAAAACAGATTGTTCAACATTTTGCAACACAGCAAGGATTTTTTCGCTTCTATAAAAACAGGTCAAGATGAATCCCTTCTGGCCCCAAAATTTATAAAATAACATTAAAAATAGTGTTACATGGAAATGTACAAATTTTTAGTATGTTAGTATGTCTCTTCAATATATATAAAAAAAATAAATAAATAAAAAAAATGCAGCAAAGCTCATCACTTCAGATTCAGGACAGAAGACATCCTCAGGTTGAGATGGGCTTGTTTCTGCTGCCAGCATGCTGCACTCAGTTAGGCATGGAGGAAAAAAGATTCAAGAGCTGTCTCCTAAAAAATGGTTAGATAGATGCAATCTACTTTCAGTACATCAATGACAATGGAGATCAAGAGACAGATGCAGGTGGCATAGTATAACAGCATGTTTCAAATGCAAACTAATATAGCTCAGAGTTCATCTCTTAGTGAGGACTGTGTCTGGTCTGAGTTGCCTGGTGTATATTTCATGTGCAGTGCATTGCATGAAATTTACAACAAAAGACATACCAGTGCACTAAAAATTAATATATTTCTAAGACTTATTTTGTAAATTAAACATTTTTTAGAAGCCAACAGGAACTCATTTCTGCCTATTTTCCTAAATACGTTGATAAAACCTTTTTGTATTCTAAGATAATGAAACACATGGCTTGATTTTCAAAGAAATACAACCACAGTTATCTTTTCACATCTAAATATTTGCTATGAACTTTCTTTACTATATAAATTTTGTGGACAGATACTTTGATGAAGAACTTCTTGTACAAACATCTGAAAGTTAAGTTAATCAAGGGCTTTATTCAGACCACTGGTGCAGTACAATGGCATTGCATATTAACAGAAAGCTTACAAAGTCGCCCATTAGTGGAAGTAAAATCCTAGAGGTACTTTTGCATTCTCTTCTACTGGACCCATCGACAGTGGTAAAAGCTGCTTTTCATATTGGCAACGTCACATCTAGGAATGTGAAAATCTCTTGAATTTGACAAGAAAGGGTAGGCCCATGTCCCACTCACTCCAAGGAGAGGTTCATTAGAAGGGGGAAGCCCTCCTCCTAGAAGGACCCCCCCTCCTCTCTCTCTCTCTCTCTCTCTCTCTCTCTCTCTCTCTCTCTCTCTCTCTCTCTCTCTCTCTCTCTCTCTCTCTCCTTCTCCTTCATCATCTTCCTCATCAACATCATCATCATTACCTTCTTCTTTTTCTTCTTCTTCTCTTTTTTTCTTTTTCTTCTTGTTTTTGTTCCTCCTCCTGCTCCTCCTCCATATGGCTGTATCTCTCTTCCTTCACTTCTCTACAACTCATTGTTAAAATTCTCATATTTAGGGCAATGTTTTTTTTTCCATGTTTTGTGGCAATATAGAAATGATACCATTAGTATTTTGATCTTGTTTGGTGATGTTTTACAATTTGGTGGCAGTAGTATTTAAAAGCATTGTGGCATTGAGGAAGGAAGTGGTGGTGTTGGTGGTGGTGGCAACTAATTATTTCATACCATTTTGCCAGGCCATTACTTTCATTATCACACACACACACACACACACACACACACACACACAAACAAACACACACACACACACACACACACTCAATCACTCACTTACACACAGACACACACCTGCATTACCATTGTTACACATCGTAAAACACTACTGAAATTAGTGAAAAAAGTAACCAATAAGCAAACAGAAAGCAAGATTTCAATCTACCAAACATTAATTGGAGCTCCAACTCCCTCAGCGAAGATGTGGTGGTCATTCTACATTCCCAAGAGAGAGAGAGAGAGAGAGAGAGAGAGAGAGAGAGAGAGAGAGAGAGAGAGAGAGAGAGAGAGAGAGAGAGAGAGAGAGAGAGAGAGAGAGAGAGAGAGAGAGAGAGAGAGGGGAGGGGTGGGGGGGAGGGAGACTCCATGAAAATAATAATAATAATAATAATAATAATAATAATAATAATAATAATAATAATAATAATAATAATAATAGAAATAATAATAATAATAATAATAATAATAATAATAATAATAATGAAAATAACAAGTGATAATTATTTTAATCGTTCACTGCTATTCATCAGAGCTATCTTTAATATCAATGAATGCGATCATTATCACCATTTATCCTCCATTACTTTCATCAAACACACACACACACACACATACACAGGAATGGAAAACTTGGACAGAGAGGACCTCATGATACCAGATACAAGAGACACAAGAGGACATGGAAGGAAATTGAAAAGGAGTGTTTGCAGAAGAGATATCAAGAAACACAGCTTCCCCAACAGAAATATAACATTGTGGAATGAACTTAAGGATGAGACTGTGTGTGCAAAAACAATTCATAAATTTAAAGAAAATCTAGATAAAAGTCAATATGGAGATAAAACGGCACAAGCCTAGTGTGGCTCTTGTCCTGTATTTCACAACTAGGTAAACAACTAGGTAAATGCACACACACACACACACACTAATAATAATTATCATAATAATATTAATAATAACTGTGACAAAAGAGAGAGAGAGAGAGAGAGAGAGAGAGAGAGAGAGAGAGAGAGAGAGAGAGAGAGAGAGAGAGAGAGAGAGAGAGAGAGAGAGAGAGAGAGAGAGAGAGAGAGAGAGAGAGAGAGAGAGAGAGAGGAGGGGGGTCCTTCTAGGAGGAGGGCTTCCCCCTTCTAATGAGCCAAGAACTCCACCCTATAGATATAACTTTATGTGGCGGTCATAACTTACTACAGGCCTAACTAAGTGGGTGGAATGGCGAGATATAATTAGCTGCAACCACCACCAACATTACCATTTCTTTCTTCAATGCCACAACACCTACAAACACTACAGCCACCATCAGTTAATTGCTTCAAGTTGTAAAACATCACCAAACAAGATCGAAATACTAATGGTATCATTTCTATAATGCCACAAAACATGGGAAAAAAATCACTCCCTTGAATGTGAGATTTTTAACAATGAGCAGCAAGGAAGTGGGGGAAAGGAGACAGAGCCATATGGAGGAGGAAGAGGAGGTGAAGGAAGAAGAAGAAGAAGAAGAAGAAGAAGAAGAAGAAGAAGAAGAAGAAGAAGAAGAAGAAGAAGAAGAAGAAGAAGAAGAAGATGATGATGATGATGGAAGAGGAGAGAGAGAGAGAGAGAGAGAGAGAGAGAGAGAGAGAGAGAGAGAGAGAGAGAGAGAGAGAGAGAGAGAGAGAGAGAGAGAGAGAGAGAGAGGGGAAGAGAGAGAGAGAGAGAGAGGGGAAGAGGAGCGAAACCCTCCTGGGAGTGAGACTGGCCAAACCTTTTTTGTCAAATCCAAGGGATTTTCATATTCCTAGATGTGACACTGCTGATACAAAAAAAAATAGTTTTACTAGCAGTGAGGGGTCCAGCAAAAGAGGATGTGATAGTACCTCTGCTTAGAGGAATCCTGAGGAGAAATTAGAGTGATAAGGCAAAATACAAATATGAGCTTATGGTTAAAGATGTTAGGACCATACCATCTGTGTCCTTAGACTCTGACCACAGGTTGGTGGTGGCTAAATTGAAAATTGTAAAACCAAAGGAAAAGTCAAGAAAAAGCAAAAGAGATTCAAACTGGAAAACCTCAAGGATGAAGAGAAGAAGCAAGCACTGCGGCAACTGGTAACATTACGAAAACCAACCGAACTGGAATTGGAAGAAATGAACATAGAAGAACAATGGAATAAATTCAAGAACACTGTGTATGGGGCAGCTGAGGAGACAGTTGGTATTAAAATCAAATATGGAACCAAAAAGAAAAGTACTGCATGGTGGACTTATGATGTTAAGGAAGCAGTCAAAGAAAAACCAAGATCTTTCAGAAAATGGATGAAAACAAGAAACATTGAAGATAGAGAAGATTACGTAGATAAACGAAACAGTGCAGAAGCAACCAAAAGAGCAGCCAAGGAGGACATGTGGATCAAGATTGGTCAAGATCTAGAGAGAGACGTAGAAGGAACAAGAAAATTATTGTATAGCATGGCTAAGAACTATAGGAAAGGAAATAACAAATCAACATATGCAATAATGAACAAAACAGGAGAACTACTAACAAAACCACAGGAGATTGAAGAAAGATGGAGAGAATACTTCCAAGAACTTCTAAATGTGGAGGATGTGGAAGTGGATGAAGAGCAGAATCTAGATATACAGGAGGAACAAGGAGAGAACCCAAATGAGATCAGTACAGAGGAAGTGAAGAAGGCACTAAAGAAGATGAGAAGCGGCAAAGCCCCAGGGGACGACGAGCTCCCTATAGAGCTATTTAAAGCTGCTGGGGAAGAATGTGTAGAGTGGATGAGGTACATTTTCAGTAATGCGTGGAAAGAGGAGAAAGTGCCCCATGACTGGCACAAAGCAATAGTATGTCCAATATATAAGAAAGGCAGTAAAACAGATTGTGCAAATTATAGAGGTATATCCCTGTTATCTCATGTTGAAAAATTGTATGAAAGAATAGTTGAGAAAAGATTAAGAACCTGTGTCGAGGAGAAACTAGGAATATGGCAGTATGGTTTCAGGCCCAATAGGAGCATGACAGATCTAGTGTTCACTTTAAAGATGATAATGGAGAAGAATTGGGAGTGGAGCATTGATAAATATGTGGCTTTTATAGATCTGGAAAAAGCCTGTGATAGAATTAGAAGAGATTGCTTGTGGAGAGTCTTACAACATCAAGACTACAGCATAAACTCTAAACTGATACGAGTAATTAAGAGTATATATAAGAACACGGAGAGCAGAGTCAAGAACAGAGAGCTGGAGAGTGAATGGTTTAGCATTAAGACAGGAGTGAGACAAGGGGGAGTGCTCTCTCCTTTGCTATTCATTATATACATGGACAGATGCCTGAAGGAAGTGTGTGTAAGGGAGGATAAAGAGATCACGCTGGCCTATGCAGACGATGTCGCTGTCGTGACAGGAAGCCAACAAGATCTTCAAGAGGCCATGACAAGATGGAATGATGTCTTAAATAGGGAAGGAATGAGAATGAACAAACAAAAAACAGAAATAATGAAAGTTGGCAGAATAAAGGAGGAATGTAATATTTACATAGAAAACATTAAACTGAAGCAGACCGACAAATTTTGTTATCTGGGAGTACTTTTCGACGAGGAAAACAGACAGAATATAGAAATTTTAAATAGAATACAGAAGTACAATGCAAATGTCAGTGCACTGTATCCCATACTTAAAGATAAGAATATTCCAACAAAAGCTAAAACCATAATATTTACAACAATACTAAGACCAGTACTTCTATATGGGTCAGAAACTTGGACACTGACAACAAGAACATCTTCACAAATACAAGCAGCAGAAATGAGAGTTCTGAGAATGATCCGAGGTGTGACCAGACTTGATAGAATTAGAAATGAAGAAACCAGAGAGAGATTAGGGATAACATCTGTACTGAAGATAATTGAAAAGAACAAAATGAGATGGTATGGACATGTCCAAAGAATGGAAGATACAAGATACACAAGGAAGTTTCTGGAATGGGTTCCTCTAGGCAGGAGGCCGGTGGGACGACCTAGGAAGCAATGGATGCAGGGGGTTGAAGAAGCTGCTGAACGAAGAGGAAGAAATCTACAAGAAATAACCAGAGATGAGGATTTCATGGATAGAGACCTTTGGAGAAGATTCGTAGAGGCCGGACACTGACAGGCATTGCCTACCTTGCGTCTGGTGAGAAAGGTGAGAAAGCTTATGGTTAAAGAAGCTCAACAAAGAGGACTGAGAGACAGAAAAAGCAGAAGGATTAGATGTTAGGAAAAAGTCAAGAATCAAGTTATGGTCTAGAATGTATCTCCAAGTCAGTCAGGGATACCGGGTGCACTAACTGCTCTAGGTCATTGTAGATAGCAAAATTGTGGTTAGTTTGCCAGGTTGGTCAGCGAAGGGAGATGAAAGCTGAAGCTGGCAGTAAACATTACATGTGCTCCACTTTGTAAATGAAATAGTCACAGAATTTTCCACAATTAGAGAAGCTATATGAGAAATATACAACACAGATGAATTTAGCCTGAGTGACTATGAAAACTGTCCAAGCTGTGCAACTCATCCCTGTGAAGTAAAGGCAGGAGTAATTTATCCATTCTGTTGGAGGCCAAAGGGCTAAGAGAGTACTGTGAATGAATGTAAATGTGAAAGTTGAGTACCTTGTCTTGGCTACCCACCTTTTTTGAGGGAGACAGCCTTGTTATATGTATGTATGACTCTGAAGGCTAAACCAGATAGTAGAAAATTTAGAAGATTCAAAAGTGTGGACACAAGAGTACATTAACTCAATGCACAATTGTACACAACATTCAGCTTTGGATTGAACAAAGTAGGAGTAGGATGGACAAAGTAGGAGGGGACATAAAAGGTGTTGCTCTCATTAGCCACACGCACCTGTATTTAAGTGAGGAAATGATGAGGAGAGGTGATGTTCTCCCACAGATTGAAAATAAAATCTAAGACCACAAATATTGCGAAGTTATTGAAAAAATAACACAAGAGCATTATGTTATTACTGAGTTACCTGTTCTCCTGTCTTTAGTGAGATGAAAGAAACCGAACAGAAGTGAGGGCCTGGGCCAGCAGTATCACAGAGGGCAATTATGGGCCGCTTAAGGGAGTAATGGTCCACACTGCTGGCTGAGGTAACAGGTGTCGGCAGTACCTTCAGGACGCGCACTGCTCCCTGCCGCCATGACAACACTTCCACAGCCTCACCATTGACAGGTATCACCCAGGCCTATAGACAAAATACACAATGTCAGCATATACATTCATAAGCTACACTCATGTGATACAATTACTCAGGCCTATAAACACATACACAATGTCATCATATATGTTCATAAGTAACACTCATGTGACAAGAGTACTATGTTACATTTTTTACATGATTTGACGATGTGTGTATGTTGGCTGTAACCGATGGAAAATTAGATAAGGACAAGAAAAAGCAACAGCTGCCTTTTAAGCTGGTAATGTTCATGAGATAGTTGTGTAAAGGCAAATTTGTTATTGAAAGAAGTGAGAACAAGCAGATCATGTTGATTTAATAATACACCTAGTCCTCATTATGTGTGGAGGTTAGGTTCTGCAACCCTTACATACAGTGCCCATCAGTAAAAGTTTCACCCCTCGTTGAAGTCACAAAAATACAGACTGTGTGAACATATTCAATGAACAACATGAAAATGTGCATGGTTACTCAAACAGCTATTTACTTCTTAATCTTCTGAATGCACAAGAGGACAGAGTCACAAAGCTTTTTCAGGAGGTCACTGTTGAGGGTCTTCCAGGACTCCCAAATCCCCACCTCCAACCTCAGTATACTGGATGTATCAACCCCCAGCAGCCAATATTTTATAATCCCCCCCCACATTCTCAAAAAGAGAAGGGTCTAGAGAATTACCTGGCCAATTCTTTATAAACTCAACTAAGCAGTCACAAAGGGGGATGTATCAACCCTCTGCAGCCAATATTTTATAATCCCCCACACATTCTCAAAAAGAGAAGGGTCTAGAGAATTACCTGGCCAATTCTTTATAAACTCAACTAAGCAGTCACAAAGCCAGTTGATGATGAGCCAGGCCTAGTGGCAAGGGGTGTTATCATGCTATAAAATGTTGGTCCCATTCTTCTCAAATGTAGTCTCCAGATGGTCATTCATGATTGTGTAGTAAGCACTGCCATATATCAGTTTCATTCCTGAGAAGAATTGCAAGTTCACTGAGGCCACCATACCCGAGTAAGCACCATACCATGCAGGGTATTTTACAGTGCAGGCAAAATGCTTATTGCTGAAGGTGCCTCTGCTGCACCAAACTTTTATTGGATTGCTGTCAATCACCTCAAATATCACTCCATCTATCCAGAACACTTTTCACCACTGCTCTAAGCTCCAATCTCCTTATTTTACAGCAAAATTAACCCATTTCTTCCTTTGCAGCATCATATTGAGGGGCTTCTTATAGTATGACTTTCTTGTAACCAGTTGTTGTGGAGGCAGCATTGTATGATCAAGACAGAGGCCTTGTTGAGAAGCAAATGATTATTCTCCTTTACTTGTCTTGCTACTAAGGTGGGATTTGCTTCCACCTAACTCTTTACAATACCAAGGGTTAAGAGACAGACTATAGAGTGAGCCCCTTCCCCATGGGAATGGGACAGTATTTTCTGGATGCCTGACATCATGTACAGTATGTCACACGTGGATCACTCATTACTACGAGTGGTATCACAGATAGTAAGAATAAATACATACATGTTATGTATTGTATATGTATTTCTGCATATAAACCACTTGTTAGCCACATTAGTCACACCAGCTTTCATGAAAGAAAGGGAGAGAGAAAGGCCAGCAATGGCACTGCCACATTGCAAAAAACAAACAAACAAATTATTGGAGTTTCATTGTTGTGTTGGATGCAATAGCACTGCACCATTGCACCATGGTGTCAAGCAGGACGTGAGGACAAAACACAAATAAACACAGGTTTATAGGTGATGGAACAGCACCACCACACTGCTACATTACACCAGATGTGTGGACAAAACACGCATGCTCACACAATTATAAGCCATGCAGATGGAATAAATAAACATTTTCCAGTGCTTTCAATATCCCAAGTTTCATAACCCTCTGGTTTAGTGCTATGCCTAGAAGAGAAAGCAACCGCAACATTCAAGAGGGTACTGTACCTCGCCATCAGATGCTGCACAAATCACTGATTTAAGCTGGATTGCAGAATAATTTTGTAGTTTTTAGCATTAATCTGTGATACTTAATCACTCTCATAGTATTATTGTGGCCAGTATGAGGCTTTAACATACTGCGCTGGAAAATATGGTGCCATTCAGCACTGCATACAAAAATCCCAGTATAATGAAGAGACAGTTTCCCTAAGACTTAGTACCCATTTAAAATTTTTCCCAGTGTACAAAGAGAGTGAGAGACACAGAAAAAAGGAAAAACTGAAAAAAAAAGGAGGAGAGGATGGTACAAACTATGGAGCATACAAGATGGGAGTTATAGAGATATTCCCTCTAAGCCTTGAAAAATCTTCCTCAAAGCTTTCCCAGAGTACAAAGGTATAAGTGAGAAAAAAAAAAAAGATAAAGGCAGAGAGTGTGAAGCACAAAAGGAGATAGTTAAAAATCCTGTTTAGTAGTCTGTAAAAGCATGAATTTTTCTCACATAATGAGAATACTTAGTACATTTATGATCACATAAATGTGAATCCACATAATCAAAGTCTGCACATAACAAAAACTAAGTGTAAGGAGAAAATGAGAATGAAAAAATGAGATCTGTTAAATTTTTTATGAGGAACAAGGTAAAGTAGCAGTAAGTAAATTAAACAAAACTTCAGATGAGAAAATAAGAATGCTGACAATACAGAACATTAATTAGCTAAATAATTATGAGAGGGAGAGACTTCTATTCATGTGGAGAAAAGAGCAGAGTGATGAGGAGGAAAGTGTAGTGATGTAAGACTCACAAGTTACTTGTTCAGGTCAAACGATTCCTTTCACTGAATCGGGTGTACTGAGTCACCGTTTACATTAACTTGTTCGCTTGGTATTTGTTTAAATCTTAGCATTATACATATGTCAGTGGTATGCACACTGGATGTATCAAGTGCTAATGAGCACTAGTATGAACGGTGGTATGGGCACACACCACCCACCACTCATACCACAGGACTACTGGCTGTTCAATGACCAGCAGCTCTTGACAGGCTATGAGTTCCAGCCTAAAGTTACAGAACTGAGTAGTACATATTTGCAAGTGCATTAGGTACACTTTTCTTGAAAAAAAGTATCTGATAATTATTATGTGTGTAATGCGGCCATAGTACAGACGCCTAGGCCTGTAAGCCTATGCCTATAGGTGTGGAGTTGAAGCAGTAGTATACTAAGCACAAATAGTTACTAATAATATTACTACTAATAAAATCTCTCTCTCTCTCTCTCTCTCTCTCTCTCTCTCTCTCTCTCTCTCTCTCTCTCTCTCTCTCTCTCTCTCTCTCCTTCCCTTCCCTTCCCTTCCCTTCTCCCCCATCCATGCCCTCCTCTCCCTTTCCTCCTTCCCTCCCCATTCTCTCTCTCTCTCTCTCTCTCTCTCTCTCTCTCTCTCTCTCTCTCTCTCTCTCTCTCTCTCTCTCTCTCTTCCCTCCCTCCCCATTCTCTGCCCTCCTACCGCTTCCTCTCCCTTGTCCATTATCTCTGACAGATAAGGGGAAGGGGAGGTGACAGGAAGGAAGTTTTGAGACAAGAGGAAAAAGGAAGGGAGAAAAAAGGAAAAAGGGGGAAGGGACATAACTGGGAAGGAGAGTGAGGTAAGGAAGTGGAGGATGGGAGGATATGAAGATGGGGAGAAAGTAGAAAGAATAAATATAAGAAGCAAGGGTAGGAAGTGAGTGAAAAATTAGATGGAGAGAGGAAATACTGTGAAATAAATATTCTCTTTTCCTGTCCCCTACTTCTTTTCATTTTTTCTCCGATCATTTCCTTTTCATTTATGGTCCTTCCATTCATTTTCATTCTCAATCAGTCTCATTCAACTTCACAATCCTCACGATTGTTCTCTCTCTCTCTCTCTCTCTCTCTCTCTCTCTCTCTCTCTCTCTCTCTCTCTCTCTCTCTCTCCCCCATCCACACACACATACACACACAAACACACACACACACACACACACACACACACACACACACACACACACACACACACACACACACACACACACACGGTTTTAGATAAGATGGTAATACTTCACAGCCACAGCGCTGCATCACACCAGATGTGGACAAAATACACTCACTTTTAAGGATTTTGGTGAAACTTTCCAAACTAGCATCCTACAGCTTCTATCCTTCTCTCTGTAACTTCATCCTCTCTGACCATTCTATTATTGCTGTGGTAGATGGTCACTGTTCTCCTAACAATGGTGTTCCTCAAGTTTCTGTCCTGTTACTCACTCTCTACTATTCATCAATGATCTTCTAAACGAAACTACTATTCCTATCCACTCCTACACTGATGATACCACCCTGCACTTTTCCACGTTTTTTTTTGTAGATGTCCAACCCTTCAGGAAGTAAACAGCTCATACAGGGAAGCCACAAAATCCCTGACTTCTGATGTCTCTAAAATTTCTCATTGGGGTAGAGAAGGGTTGGAAAAACCCAGGTTTTTAAAACCAACGTACAAGGTTATTCTGGGCTTTATTATTTTTTTTTTTTTGGTTTCATTGCTTTTTGGAGTTTTATTTTTTTTGTTTATTCCTCATATCTATATGTAAATCAGGTTAAATAAACAATTAAAAAGTAACCTAGAGTGAAACTAAAGGTTTGATTTTTTTTTTTCCATGTAGGAGGGGCACTGGCCATGAGCAACAAGAAAAAAAAGCCCCACTGAGGTGCCAGTCCATGAGAGAGTCAAAAGCACCCATCAAAAATCAAAGGATAAGTGTCTTGAAACTGAAAAGTTCAAGTCATAGGAAGGAGGAAATACAGAAGCAAGCAGAGAGTTCGAGAATTTACCAGAGAAAGGAATGAATGATTGAGAATACTGGTCAACTCTTGCATTAGAGAGGTGGACAGAATAGGGATGAGCGAAAGAAGAAAGTCTTGTACAGCGAGGGTGTGGGAGAAGGAGACACAAGCAGTTAGCAAGACCAGAAGAGCAGTTAGCATGAAAATAGCAGCAGAAGACAACAAGAGATGAAACACTGCTGTAAAGAGAAAGAGACTGAAGACAGTCAGAGGAGTGGAGTTGATAAGACAAAAAGTTTTTTTATTTTACCTTGTCTAAAAGAGTGGTATGTGTGGAACCCCCTAATACATATGAAGTATACTCCATACATGAATGGATAAGGCCCCTGTACAGAGTAAACAGTTTGGGAAGGGGAGGGGGGAGGTTGAGAAAAATTGGTGGGGATGACTCAGAATGCCTAACTTCATACACTCTGTTTTAGCTAGAGATGAGATGTGAAGTTTCCAGTTCAGATTATAAGTAAAGGACAGACCAAAGATGTTCAGTGTAGAAGAGGGGTACAGGTGAGTTTCATTAAAGAAGAAGGGATAGTTGTCTGGAAGGTTATGTTCAGTTGACAGATGGAGGAATTGAGTTTTTGAGGCATTGAACAACACTAACTTTGCTCTGCCCCAATCAGAAATTTTAGTGATCAGAACTCAGGCATTCTGTGGCTTTCCTGCAAGAACTGTTTACTTCCTGAAGGGCTGGATGTCTATGAAAAGACATGGAAAAGTGCAGGGTAGTATCATCAGTGTAGGAGTGGATAGGAAAAGAAGTTTGGTTTAGAAGATCACTGATGAATAATAGGAAGAGAGTGGTTGACAGGACAGAACTCTGAGGAACACCACTGTTACTAGATTTAGAAGAAAAGTGACTGTCTACCACAGCAGCAATAGAAGTCAGAAAGTAAACTCAAGATGAAGTTACAGGGAGAAGGACAGAAGCCATAGGAAGGTAGTTCAGAAATCAAAGCTTTGTGTTGGACTCTGTTAAAAGCTTTTGATATGCCTAAGGCAACAGCAAAATCCAGAAGATCACCAGTAGAGTGGACTGGACAGAACCCATACTGGCAATCAGGTAGAAGATTGTGAAGTTGTAGATGTTTAAGAATCTTCCTGTTGAGGATGCATTCAAAACTTTAGAGAGGCAGGAAATTAAAGCAACAGGATGATAGTTTGATCGATTAAAATGGCCACCCTTTTCAGGAACAGGCTGAATGTAAGCAAACTTCCAGCAACAATGAAAGATAGATGTTGATAGACAGAGTTGGTAGAGTCTGACTAGGCAAGGTGCAAAAAAGGAGACACAGTTTCGGAGAACAATAGCAGGGACCCCATCAGGTCCATAAACCTTTTGACAGTTTAGGCCAGCAAGGGTATGGAAAACATCTCTGTGAAGGAGCTTAATAGGTAGCATGAAGTAGTCAGAGGGTGGAGGAGTGGGGAAAAAGCCCTGAATCATCCAAGGTAGAGTTTTTACCAAAGATATGAGTAAAGAGTTCAGCTTTAGAATTAGATGAGATGGCAGTGGTGTTATCAGGATGAAGTAAAGGAGGGAAAGATGAAGAAGTTATTGTTTTTGGCTAGGTGCCAGAAGTCATGAAGGGAGTTAGATCATGAAAGCTTTTGACACTTTCTATTAATGAAGAACAGACACTTGTCTGTATCTGTATTTGGCTAGGTGCCACCCTTTGGTGATGTCCAGATCTTGCATCAACATGACTATGTGAACCCAACTTGCACCCACACAACCAGTGGCACCACAGCATTCCCATCATTGTCTTCCAGCCTTATTTTGTGATCATTCTGTCCTGAAAATGTCTCCTAAACAATTGAAAAGTGCTAGTGCAAGTGATGGGAAGAAGAAAAGTGTGATAACCATTGAAAAAAAGAAGGAAATCATTGCAAAATATGAGTGGCACTACCAGTGGCACCACAGTATTCCCACCATTGTCTTTCTGCCCTATTTTATGGTCATTCTACCCTGAAAATGCCCCCTAAGCAAGTGAATAATACGATTTCAAGTAGTGGGAAGAAGAAAAGAGTAATAACCATTGAAAAAAGGAGGAAATCATTGCAAAATATGCATGGTCTTGATCTTGATCTTGAGGCTACAGTAGCTTGGGATTACTCCTGAGCCAGGAGTCATCAAAGAGAAGAGAGAGAGAGAGAGAGAGAGAGAGAGAGAGAGAGAGAGAGAGAGAGAGAGAGAGAGAGAGAGAGAGAGAGAGAGAGAGAGAGAGAGAGAGAGAGAGAGAGAGAGAGAGTATGTATCATAACTTTGAAATTTCTTAAAGGCCTTCAGATACCCCATATTACTACCATTCTAAATTCATTTGATTGCAAGGTAAGTGATATTAGAGTATATTTTTAACATTTTTTGCCCTAGAACTGATTAACTTATTTCCTATAGATTTTAATAGGAAATGTAGATCCGACTTGCGGCCAAATTTGGTTGTTCCCTGAGTCATGGAAGTGATTCAGGCCACTCTGGGCAGATTCTTATGAGCAATTGCTTACTTCTGAGCTTTAAAGATCGAATGTAACAGTGAAATTGCAGGTTCCAAATCATAAATATTAAACTGGAATTAAATTATTACCAACATTCAAGCACAGCTAGCTCAGCTGACACAAGTAACCAGCCCACAGCAGCATGCAGGCTACTGACTTGGTGAATCAAGTGACTTAAGTACATGATTTTTTTTTCAATGAATCACACATAAAAACCCATTACTAAAAAGAATCAAGTTTTTCATCACTAATGTGAAGGAACAAACAGCATGAGATGTAATGTGTCACATATAAAGGAGCTATATATTTATATATATATATATATATATATATATATATATATATATATATATATATATATATATATATATATATATATATATATATATAAAATGTGTCCTGAGGCCATTTCTGTCATTTTGATTTTGAAGGCAAGACATCAATGATGATAATAAATATGACAATAAAAAAAAATGAAGTGTATCACAATAAACATGAGATAGATACATCAAAAGATAAAAACAATATTCATTAAAAGATAGTAAAGCTCGCCATACTCTCACCTGCACACCACAAGCATATCCAACTATCAGAAGGAGAGGAGGAGAGTTGCCATTAACCTCTATTTTGTCTCTGAATCGAGCCAAGTCATTTATATCACAGTAGTCAAAGCGAACCCACAGAATCGTCTCCTTCCCTTCATAGTGCGAAGGATTGTTGTACGTCTGTGGAGTGACCTGTCAACAGAAGGAATATTATGATGCAAACAATTTCTTCTAATGCATGGCACTGGAAATGCATAATCTTTTAGTGCATTGCAATAATTTTATCTTCATATACATTGGAAACCATTCAGACCAGAAACAGGCTGCAATCACCTATGGAAGTAAAGTGTGAAGCTCATTAGTAATTATTGTCCATGTCGTCTATGATTTGTTGAAAAAAATTTGTACTGTTTTTTGCTTCTTTGTCAAAATAACAATAGTTTACTGAAGCATTTGGAATAATTACCTCAATAACAAATATTCTAACAAGGAAGTTTCAGTTTCATCTTTAGAATTCTTTCTTACTGTTGGTCACTTTCACTATGAATACAAAGTATTGTGACTATCACCAGTTTTGTAATATGATACTGAAAGGCAAGTTACTCTTTCTGATACAGCAAGGATAGCATCATCTGTTAGTTGACACCTACACTGAAACAATTCATGACACTGAAGTGAGTAACTAATTCAATAACTACATTTGTGAAATTAAAAACATAAGAACTGTAGATCACCAGTATGAAAGATCATACCACACAAGGATATTCTATGGACATATTCTCACGTGCTTTGGCTCAGACAGGAACAAATGGAGAGTCTTGTGCTGTAGCCACTCATCGAAGGAGTTCCCAGGAAGATGCATCACAGCAGACTAAATTAGATTAGATCTCCTCATATAGAAATATTTAGAGAAGTTTAGGATATGGAATAAACTCTTCAGAAATATGTTGTACAAGATATATTACAGTGGAACCTCAGTTCTAGAACTTAATTCTTCTTGAATACCATTTGAAATCCAAAATAATCGAAAACCAAAACTATTTTCCCTATAGGAATCAATGTATAATGGATTGATCTGTTCCCAGACACCAGTCTACCCTGTCTTAGCGGCTTAAGACAGACGCTCCCCACAACCAACATGGTTGCTTCACAACATCTCCATCTTATAAATTATTTATCCAGAAAGGATGTATTGAATGAACTTAGTGACATAGAACTCATCAGAAGATACTGTTTAAACCATGCAGGTATTCTCTTTGTCACCAATCTAATGAGAAAAGCCTTACAGAGGGAGCACAGAGGAGCAACCCACTTACTGTCAAAATAAAGGTGATCATAAGACTTGGACATCTTGCTGCTGGGAAAAGCTACTAGAAAATGCAGTTGTGCAGTAGTGGTGGCATTAAGGGTCGTCCAGAGAGCCACAGGTGGCTTGGGATAACTCCTGAGTGCCGAAAACTGTTTGTTTACATTGAGGCTTTTCAACAGGATCACATTTATCTTATTGCAAAGATTCAACTACTGTCTTACAATCTGTTTCTCCTCCAAAAATATAAAAATGAAGTAAATATCTATAGAAACTATATATTAGTAATAAACAGCAGCTTTTGCTGTCTTTTAATATTCAAAATCAAGTAACTTTGTTCTAGAACCAAATTATGGTACTACAACCGAAGCAATAATGAGTTTAAATTTTGTTCAAAAACTGATTTGTTCAAAAAGGGAGATGTTAAGTAATCGAGGTTCCACTGTATTATAATTACATTATTATAATAACAAAATTATGTTTGAAGGCCATATTAAAAATTTGGATAATTTGTTATAAATCTTGTATAATGAAACAGTGGAGCTCCACATAATGGTGGAAAGAAGTAATCACAAATGAGAAATCAAAGAATAGGAAGGAACTGAACCATAACTACTAATGTATGTATCTCTAGCATTTCTATCAGAACATTCCCAAACCAAAAACATAATTTATAGCTGAAGGTCATTATTCCAAATTGATCCTGTGTTCATATCAATATTCCAGTAAAATAACATTGAGGAGACTATTAGTGATATCATCTAGTCCTATTCAAATTACAATCAAATACTAATATTGATAAAGAAGAATTACCACATTACCATTGTTCATCTAATTGAGAGATTATGTGCAAAAGCTTCAGTTACATGCTACAGCAAAAGTCCCATCTTTCAACATCCAACATTTCAGAAAACCTGATATTTCCCATACAGAAAGTTATTTTGTGCAAAAGCTTCAGTTACATGCTACAGCAAAAGTCCCATCTTTCAACATCCAACACTTCAGAAAACCTGATATTTCCCATTCAGAAAGTTATCTGATCTTTTGGCATATTTCTAAAAGGTATTGGCACATAGCAATCGTCTGCTGTCATGTGTAGGCTCCACTGCCAACTACAGCACTCGTGGGTACAATGGTATGAGTGGTATATATGGGAATATTTTTTGGTATAAACTTGGAATATATAAATAAAGCACTAGACTGAGGAGGAGAGGAAAGGAATATTAGCGATCCAAAGCATAACAAACACTGAGTAAAAAAATAACAATAGGAGAGAGTCTATTGTGTTTACACTGCTATATTCATCCTTCTATTCTGTCTTTGTGAACAAAGCTCCACCAGTGACTGAGGAGCAGAATGACCAGCAGATGTGACAAATCCTGCTGCTTTGGAGATGAAAGAGGGGGAAAGTGAAAAGAAGCCACAAGAAAAAATTCTGTTTATTTATCAGGTTTGCTGAAGCTGGACTTTTTTTTTCTAGAAATATGCCTTGCAAATTTTTGTGATTTCTATACAAATATGTTTTGGAGATGTTAGCTGTGTTTTCTGCAAATAAGTAAATAAATAGCAGCCTATGTTCTCATTTATTTATTGCTAATATACCCAATCGGATTTAGATCTGATCTTTCGGCATATTCAATGTTTCGGCACCTGCTGAAAGACAGGACTTTTACTGTATTGTTACCTTTAATTCATGGATGTATTCTTTTTTTTTGTTTTTTACTACCATGGTAAGGTATTCAATGCATTTCATAATTCAATGTATATAAATTATTTGCTGAATGCAATTATATTATTCAGACCATAATGAAGAAGTCTTTTAACATGAATTAAAAACTACATATTGAATCATTCATGATCTCTAAAATGGCTTCTAAATAAAAATAAAATAAATATAATAAGCATCAGCTTTCTTTTTCCATATACAATACATGGAAGAGATTACCTGATAACAGAAGGCAGCTACATTATGAGTAATTATCAAACTGTTATACCTTGCAATGACATATCCAACCATAGCGTGCTTATCTTCAACATGCTGGAGAAATTCTCAGCCATATAACAGAGCCTGTATTGGAGAAACCTGACTCCTCTCTCTCTCTCTCTCTCTCTCTCTCTCTCTCTCTCTCTCTCTCTCTCTCTCTCTCTCTCTCTCTCTCTCCACAACAGTTTATCACAATTTTTTAACAATTTATATCACATCTCTCTTACCAACAAGAAAGGGTGAACATCATGCCATGAACAAAAGTTACTCAAACTGAAACATTACTACTACCGCAATACTACAAGGATAGCCTCAGGTGGTCCAGATAGCCAGAATGATATAAAGATCTCACATGCCTTTCCCAACCATTAGACTCCCATTATAGCAAAGCAGAATTCACTTGGAAGTATATTATCATGTCTTTCCTTACCTCCAGTTCAGATGCTTGAAGTTATTTATCTTGAAGTGATAAGATTTACACTGCAGTTTGTTCACAACTGCATCATGTATTGTTAAAGAGAGGTTTAACTATGCAATATTATTTACATGCCTAAGATAAATACACATTCTCTCTCTCTCTCTCTCTCTCTCTCTCTCTCTCTCTCTCTCTCTCTCTCTCTGTACAATGAAAATGATGGAGTAGACCTAACAAATCTTTCAGTACTTCTTAGGCTGCTTGCACCTGAATCAGGAGCTAAGTGGTTAGTCAGACACAGTGATTAGATAAAGTAAAAGCATACTCTCGATTTAACACAAACATATTCTTTCAGTTTTCCATTAGATCCAATAAACCAATTCACAAAATTCAGGTAATTTGCTCACACTTCCAGTAACACTTCAGATACAGCCTACAAGCATGCTCATAAAACTGGTGCATGCCATGTTTGATGAAGAATTTAAGAGCTGTCCTCAACTGTGAGAAACTCTTTACTAAATTTGGCAAGAATAATGAAGTTCTATTTAGAAGAAAATCTACTTTCTGAGAGAAGGTGCTCAAATTACACAGTTCATTAAATCGAGAGTATACTTTACCTTTGCCAGACAAGTCAAAGTTGCATGACTCACTTCATTGATGAATCCTGCCACATTCTCCACAAAAGTCTTCTCCACAACTGGCTCTGGACGAACCTGCTGACCCACCACAGGCCGGGAGTGACGTCCACTTTCTCCAGACATGGTTAGCTATGGAATTTAACATAAGATATATTAAAGTATGGCTTATATCAGGAACTACATTATGAAAACATCATCACAGCCAGAATACATCAAGATGGTTAAATTACTCCTTGTGGAATACTCACATGCCCATTCATGTACTTTTAATATAGTACTAAGTTTCAAGATTCATAGCCATCATGATAAAATCTTGAGTGACTTACTAGTTTAGACACAAAGAAATTATGTTGCTACAGTTAAGGCAGAAGTAGGAGATATAGGTAAGAAAATGGTAGAGAAAAGCAAAAAATGAGAATACATTAAAACCTCACTAAGTCACAGTAACTGAGGAGGCCAATCAGACTTAACAAAAAATCTGACTTATCTGAACTCAGCACTACATTTAAATTCCTTGACCCCAAAGTGTTTGGCAAGCCTCAAAGCAGCATGCTGGATGTCCAAATCATGAACTGTTACCCATTCAGCTCTTTCTTGTATGTACCATTTATAGACAGATTTGTCAAGGTTTTTGTGCTACACCTTCTTCGCTCTATACAGATGCTTCCCTTGGAAGGTTATCAACATAATACTTATCCAACAACCTATCTTCTTCCTACTACTCATCCATATAACAGTGTAAGTTACAAAGTACTTAACATAAATATTTAGTATCTCTGATTAAACATAATCACATGAGGGTCCACGGCTGTGCGCTGTTGCTTGCCAAAAATTCAGCCTCCATTTCCAACAACCCTCAATCACTCATTCATTCAAAAGAACTTCCAAGGTCATCCCTTTGTAGGCAAAAATGTTGATACTATTATCATGTCACTCATAATACATAAATGAATATCGATTAATAACCTGCACATCTGTAAGTCTACCTCTCATCTTCATATTTAGAGGATGAGGATCCTGAAGTGTGAAAATATTCATAATCAGAATCACATGCACCACAGGAAAAAAAATTTATCTTCAGCAAGAAGTCACAATATTGAGGCTCAACCTCCGTAGTACTGTATTTCCCGCCATGTAAGATACACCAGAGTATAAGATGCACCTATATTGTTAAAAAAAAATAAATAAAAACAAACTTTTTTTAAAGAAAAGTTACTATTATTCTTTGCTGTATTTCCTTTAATATTTGACCTAGAATCATAAAAGAAATATCATAAAAAGCATCTATACTTCTCCCTTGCAATGGTGTTATTCTGCAAGTTATTGGTGTTTTAGCTCAGCAAGAAGTACATAGAGACAGAACAACAATATATCAACTCTTTACACCTATGCCCATGCCCTGCATCTCCATCTTGTTTTGCCCATCTGCTCTCACTACTCTGTCCTCACCTAAAAAGAAATATAATTTCACTGTGCCCTTAAAGTTATGAGTGAACAAAACTAATTTATGCTTAACCATACAGCAGGATAAGGCCAAATCACCTTTATCTATCATTTTTGCCATGTGTAGCTGGACAATGGCCATCTCATATCTACATGATGACAATAATCATGACTTACTTTAAATTCATCTATATCTTAGCATTATTTTGATTATCTGATAAAAATTTTTGAAAATATATATTTCATCCTGGCAACTATTGTGCCAAACATAGGTGTTTTGAGTGTTATTTGTACCAGTAATAATAACCCCTACATCTACCAAAATCTATCAGGGTATATGATGCAGGGTGATTTTTTTAATCTTCTCTTTTTTGGAAATGTGTGGAAATATGCAGGCAGGAAATACACTAATCAAAGAACTGGTACTCCACACTGCTCTCATGCCTATCTTCTGTAACATCAATCTTAAGGCTTGAAAGTGTAAATTCTCTCTACCAATAACACTTTCACCAAAAGTTCTTTGGGGAGCAACTTCAATTTAGTGCAGCCAAATATCCTCAGCTGAGGATTTCAACTTTCATGTACCCACTACTATTTCTGCCTCATATAATGGTCATGCCTTAAATGATTACTGGGCAGAGGGGCCTTATGTGATGAACAGTCTTTTGACCTATCACACAGATTCAGAGAAAATATTATAGCTTTTAATGGAGATATATTTATGCAATTGGTCCTGGTAATTTCAGCCAAAAGTAATTTAAGCAGTAATGCCTGAACTGGCAAATGTCCAAATCATCTGATAGCCAAAACAACAGGCAGCCTAAATCATATACTGCCTAACTGACTTTAACCCACTTCAGAAAAAGTGTGTGTGTGTGTGTGTGTGTGTGTGTGTGTGTGTGTGTGTGTGTGTGTGTGTGTGTGTGTGTGTGTGTGTGTGTGTGTGTGTGTGTGTGTGTGTGCTTGAAAAGGATTCACAAAGTACAAAATGCTATCTGAACCATGACCCAAACTCATCATAGGTCAGCTGGTGAGCCTGTCATCCTGCCCCTGTCTTATAATCCAGACAACATGCCTCAAGAAAGAGCTCCACTATGCCTTGTGTGTACCAAAGTATTATGATATAATCACCATGATAAATGTGACAGATAGCAACAATGTGCTTGCAACACTGGTTTTTCCAGGCAACAGTATCTAGACATTGTCGAAGAAGGCTATGAATTACCCAGAAGGTATTGTTCTCTGTGTTCTGTTCCTAACACCAGTGATATTATTACTTCAGGGATTAACCAGTCCGCCATTCAATCTGCTCCACACCCTAATGCAGAAAGTTCTCTAATCTCCGTACCTGTGGACAAACTGAGCAAGCATGATCTGGACATGGACCTAGAGCCAGAAGGCAATGAACATACATATATGGATACACAGGTGAGACTAGACTGACATTTGCTTGAAGGAACTTAAGCAGTGACAGCTCATGACTATTATTCATTGGGGTTCTGCCTCATAACATTGTTTATAATCAAATGTAGTTGCACAAAAATGAGTGCATCTTTCTTTAACATTATATGCCATGAGTTGCACATGCACAGTAGAAAATCAAAATTTGCATTGATAATCATGTTAGTATTAATGGATGAACTTATCTAATTTCAGCTTCTTTGGTTCATTAGATCATGAGTTCCTAAAAACATTTTGCACATGCACAAGACAAATCTAGATTTGACTTAATCAATTAAGTATATCTTAGGATTACATGTCACATAACAAATATTAAAGGAATCAGACAAGTGCCTAGTCATGGCCTCCTTCAATCCTGTGGCCTAGTACACCTCCCTCCCCATGCACCCCCCCTCCCTCCACTCCATACTCAACCACCACTGCCACAGGCCTGGTTCTAGCTTTTATGCCATGCTGTGGAACTGTTGGAATACCCAGTTCAACATAATGTTTCCATTCACTTTCTAGATATAAATGAGCTGAAGTTTATTGATACTATTTCATAATCATTTTCACTTTTTTTATATTTATATATTTAGAATATTTTCATATTTTTTAGGGGATGTTGCAGTTCCACAGTGCTTATTGAAGAGTGGCCATTGAACTTGAGTACCTACATATGCTTCAGTGATTCAAAACACAAACAATGCTTTTTTATTAACTCAGAAATCATGAGCAACTAATTGGTAAAGGTTGACAAACACTATAAGGGTTCCAAAATAACATAGAGATGTACATCTTGAGAGAAAATTGAACCAAGCAAAAGTGAATAAACATGGTGATATATATATATTCCTTCTATGCACTTTCACAACCACCCTGCCCAACCAGGACGAGAGCAATTTCTCAAGACTTCTGCCTAAGTCAAGAAACATGATGGAAATTAATTCAGATCAGCACTCATCATCATAGCAGAAGTCATGGCTAGCAATATTACTTCTGATCCTTTACCCAGCGACCTACCTAATCCTTACAACCTGGCACAATCTGTCAAAAGAAAAAGACTCCAGAATCCAAAAGATCTCACATTCAGTCTTGATAAAGACTATATACCAGATGATTTCCTAATGTGTGATGTTGCTATTGATGATCCTCACCACAAGACAGAGAGACCTACTAAAGGATGCCAAAATGTGGTACTGTGATGGCACCTTTCATATTGTTAAGGCTCCTTTTGTGCAGCTTTACTCAATAAATTATTTTATAAAAGGAGAGGAACAAGTGAAACAAATCCTACTTGTGTGTGTTTTAACAAGTAGGAAACATAAAAGAGATTATAAGGCCATGCAGTGCATAAAAGGGACCATTCCAGAGTGAAATTACAGACTATGTGACTAACTGAGAGACTAGTTTTTGGAAAGCAAGAAGAAGCAAATTTCCTGATATCACCAAACGGATGTACAGTAAAAATCCCTGTCATCCGGCATTCGAGTATCCGGCACATTTTTCCCCGAGCCTTAAAATCAATAAAAAATCAATGTGTACTAATAAAATCGATTAAAATTCCCGCGCAAGGCATACTTTGTCCCCTCACCACCAGAGCGCACTGCTCCGTGCCACCCGCGGCCCACTGCACTGTGTTTACTCAGTGACTCAGTCCCGCATGTGCACTGTTTATCGCCTGACGCCTTCATCATGCCTAAAGTTGTAGAAAAGAGGAAGCGTGTTGTGCTTACACTTAAGCAGCTGATCAGATCAGCTGATCTTTGTTATGGTAAGATGCGTGAGTGTAGGGTGGTGATTGTGGACATAATTTCACTTCTATTCAAGTATCCGGCAATATTCAAGTATCCGGCATGTCAGCGGTCCCGTTGATGCCGGATAAGAGGGATTTTACTGTAGTTTCCATTGGCATCAGGTGGAGAAAGGCTGATTCTCTTGGGCTATATTAAAGAGGTACTCACACTCTCATATACCTGTAGAAAAATTAACACTGCATGCACAACTCAATGATCCTAAGATTCAGGAACTGATTGTGTACATAAAAAAATAAACAAGGAGTGAGAGCAGTTTGTGGAGTCCAAACACATGGAGTGTATTTAATACAAGTGTTCGCACAAACAACAATGTTGAGGGGTGGCACAGGAGACTGAACAGTCATGGATATGCAGGTGTACATCTGTATATATTAATAGAAATGCTGCATACAAAGGATTCACTTGTACCGGTGCATGTGCAATTAATACATGAAAGCAAGTTAAAGCATTACCAAAAGAAA